>NC_037668.1:64493538-64778853 GCF_003255815.1 Theropithecus gelada | reverse complement strand
CTCGTGATCCGCCCGTCTCGGCCTCCCAAAGTGCTGGGATTACAGGCTTGAGCCACCGCGCCCGGCCAAGATTTTTTTTTTAGGTGGTGGAAATGTTCAGAGACGTGATGATGGTTGCACAACTCTGTCAATACACTAAAAATCATTGAATTGTATACTTCAAATGAGTAAATTTTATGGTATGTAAATTATGGTATGTAAAAAGCTGTTTAGAAAAAATTTGAGGCAATGAGTTGATAGAGTGCCTCCCACTCCCCACAAATTGGCCTTTTTCTCTCCAGCAGAGGTGAGATCCCATGCTGAGAGCAAGTCATGTGGTAGCGGAGGGAGGGGGCTTGCCAAGAAGGGTGGAGGCCTGAAAAGGCCAGTAGGGGGACCTCAGACCAAGTTGATGTGTGGAAGGTCATTGCTGGAAGGACTGCAGGCCCAGCCCTCAATGAAGACCATGACCCACCTGCAGTACAATATTACTCAGTCCTACTCCCCTCAGAAACCCAAGTGCCTGGGCAAAAAACAAACAAACAAACAAAACAACAACAACAACAACAAAAATAACAGTTGGATTGAACCAGACTTGGCATTTTTCTGGGTGAAAAGGAAAAAGGAGACAAGGAGGTTGAGGGTGTTGCAAGAATGGGGTCAATGTGATGGCAGTGACAACTCGATGAACGGGGAAGGAAGCAATGCTGAGTGCTGGGAAGGAGTGTATGGACTGAACCGCCGGAAGAGAGTCCAGAGAGAAGAGGTCTGCAGGAGGTCTAAGCCAAGCACGGTGGGGGCGAGGGTCTGGAAGGACAGGCAGAGGGAGATGTTGCATATGCTGGTTCCTTTACCCTTCATGTCCTTCTGGAAGCATGGCGCTGAGGCCTGAGTGTCCCATCCCACTGTGCTGCGGACTGAGCCACAGAACAGATGGTCACTTCTTTTGGGATAAGTGTTCTGCTGAAGCAGCTGCATTAGAATAGTCTGTTTGGCAGCTTGGGCAGCAGTTAAGAACAGGGCGTTGCAGCCAGTGTTCCTGCTTCCATCATTCCACTTTCAGTGTGGACCTTGGAAAAGTCGCTTCACTACTCTCAGCATTTGTTTATTTGTTTACAAACTAGGGATAACAATAGTATGGACCTCTTAGGGCTGTTGTGAGGATCCAGTGGGACATTGTTGTAAGCCCTGAGTGTGGAGCCTGGCCTGAAGAATGTTCTCCCATGTGTCGGCTGATACTGAGCTTACTGTTAACTCACAACCTTAGAGTTATGCAGCAGGGCAGCCGAAGGCCCGAAGGTGGGTTTGGGACCCAAGGGCAAAATTGCACATATATACTTATGACATTTTATCTTTCATTCTCAGTCTCTTGGTCCAGCCTGAGGATGTCTGTTTGATTCCAATGACTCCACGGTCTCCTGCGGCTGGGTACTGCGTACGTGTTGGTAAGCAGATGCCTTTTGCCCATTCTGAAGTCACTGGCAGAAATACCAGCTCCTGGGCACCCAGAGCTCCTCACGCTGCAGAGAGTAGCTGCCCACTGCCTGTGGCTGGAGTCCTCGGATCATCATCCAAGGAACGAAAATACAAAAAAAAAATACAATCCTGTTGGTCTTCAAACACTTGCTGGAGGCAGGGGGAACCCACCCTCTTCTATTCTGAGCCCTTCCTGGGGCTCAGAACCTCCTCTCCTCAGGCACCAGGGCCCCTGGGAGGCTAAGGCGATGTCCCCCCAGCCTTCCCCGTGGGGCGCCTTCCATTCATGCTCTGAGTTCCGCAGGAGGGAGGATCGATGCTTTCTGTGTCTCCCGGAGACAGCCCCACACATTCCTGCAGAACTATTGACAACCTCGCCTCTCTTTCGTCTCTTCCATACTTCATTTGTGAAAAGAACTGTAATTACCCTCGAGGAGTCATTGGAGAAAAAGTGTACAAATTGAAAAGGACTGGAAATGGGCACCTCTGGCTGCGGAGAAAACACTTTCAATATCGAACCGTTCTCTCCCGGGCCTGTGCATTCCCATTTGCCTGGCGCTTAGTGTTTCTGCCGCAAACTGTGGCAGCCTTTGTGCCCACCCTGACAATGGGCGTTTGACATGGAGGGCAGCGAGATTAATGAGGGACCAGAGTTTTCCATTTCTTCCTCCAACAGCTAACTACTTTCTTTTCAACTCCTCCTGCTAAATAGCCTGGACAATGAATAAAGCTTCGGTTGTACTTGGTTTTTTCTCTCTTTTCTTCTTTGCTTCCCACACAGTTGGTTGTTGACGCTGCCTTAACCTAACCGGCCAGTGGCCTTGTTAACTGGTCCGGAGACGTAGATCTTGCCAAGTGTGGAGAGTTCTGGGATTCAGGGAAGAAAAGGTCCCTGTTACTGGGGAGTTATCTGAGGACAAGATGCTGAAAGCTTTGCCCCAGACCCTCAAAGGTGACCATGGGCCAGGGCCAAGCTCTGAGCTTCCTGCCCAACTTCCTCATCCGATGGTGCCTTTCAGCCTTGAGGCCTCTCTGTTATGGGGACTGTGTTAGGTTCCTGGGGCTACTGTAACGAATGACCACAGTCCTGGTGATTTCAGCAACAGAAATGTATTCTTTCCCAGTTCCAGAGAGTAGAACTCCAAGGTCAAGGTGTCGGCGGGGTGTGCTCCTTCTGGAGGTGCTGAGGGAGAGTCTGTTCCCCTCCTTTCTCCTGGCCCCCGGTTGCTTCTGGCAGTCCTTGGCGCTCCTTGGCTTGTAGCTGCATCGCTGTAATCCTGCTTCCATCCCCTCTCTGTGCCTCTGTTTTCCCCTTTTCTGCCTCTTATAAGAACACCCATTGTTAGGTTTGTCCCCCGCCCCCCAGTTTAGGCTGATGATCTCATCTCGAGATCATTACCTTAATTACATCTGCAAAGACTCTTATTCCAAATAAAGTCACATTCTGAGGTTCTTTCTGGGTAGACATATCTTCTGGAGACACAATTCAAACCAGTACAGGACTCAGCAGAACTTTTGTGCCATCTGAAACTCAGAGCTTGGGCTGCTTCCAGTTCCCATTCTCTGCCCAGTTTCACGGACCAAAGACCATCCTCCTGTGCCCACAGCAGCTTCATTATGTGGAGAGTGAGGGTAGCCATGGGGCAGGTGGGGAAAGAAGCCTCCCGTGAGCTTGGAGAAGGAATGTGAGCATAAGTCATGACGCAATGGACTGAGGTTACTACTCATCTGCTCCCCGGTTGCTGGCGCTGCATAGACAGAAGCCTCAAATACCAGCCAGGACTTGGGGGAGTTGCTCAGGTCCCCTCTGCCCTCCATCTCCTCTTCATCTGGTCTACCGAGCTCTGTACTGTCCACTTGGGCACACGGAATTCTACCCAGGCTTTGGCCCCTTTCACCATTTCTGACATTGGACCTCCAGTCGCCCACACACTCTGCTGAACTCCTTCCTGAGCACTGGCTTCTTCTGTCTCCGATGATAATCATAGCATTAAGCGTGCACATTGGCAGGGTTTCTTCTGTGGCAGGCACTTTTCTAGATACTCGGTATGCATGAATCCATTTAATCCTCACAACAGACCCTGGAGGTGGGTTCTATTAGTACCATGTCTAATTTATAGATGAGGAAACTGAGGCACAGAAATGTTCAGTAATTTTCTTAGAGCAGGGTTTCTCAGCCTTGTCCCTATTGACACTTTGGTCTGATAATTCTTTGTGAAGGGGGACTGTTCTGTGCACGGAAGAAGGCTAAGCAGCATCCCGGGCCTCCACTCGCTGGATGCCAGTAGTGAGTGGAGCTCTTTGCAACCCTCTGTTGTGACAACCAAAAATGTCTCCAGGTACTTCCAATTGTCCCTGGGGGGCAAAGGCACTCCCATTTGAGATCTACTGGCCCAAGGTCATGCAGCAGTGAGTGGCAGAGCCAAAACTGTAGCCTAGGAAGTCCACACTTGTCTGCTTCCTTTTATGTGATGCCTCCTCTGGGCTTGAACCTGTGACGGCACTGGAGTTCAAAGTGAGGGCTAACACTTTAGCCTTTAGACCCCAGGAGTCTAATGTCCACCTGGTTTTTCACTTAACTATCAAGTCAGGCCACCTGGGGTACAGGAGGAGGGGTGCACACTTTCTCAGACAGGACAGGGCACCTCCAACCCTGCAGTTCCTCTCTAGGAACTGGAGAAGTCAGTGGCTCTAAAATGGGGGTGATTTTGCCCCCCAGGGGACACTTGGTCATACCTGGAGATATTTTTGGTGGCCACAGCTGAGGGTTGCAAAGAGCTCCACCCACTACTGGCATCCAGTGAGTGAGGCCAGGGATGCTGCTTAGCATCTCACCGTGCACAGAAAAGATGCAAAGCCCAGCTCCCAGGCTAGGCAATGGGACCTGAGGACCACGGCTCCATGTGCACTGTCCCTGGATTCAAAAGCCAACCCTAGGATGTTCCCTTGTTTCCTCACCTGCTGATCTCAGGATGGGGGAAGGGGAATTGCCCCATAATGCTTTCCCAGGGAAAGTGAAAGGACCCCAGGCTGTCTCCTTCAGGACATGAGACTTCCGTTTGTGCTCACTGGGTGGAGGAGGGGATGGTCTCTCAAGCCTCTCTGACTCTAGCTTTTGCTGATTCTAGAAATGGAGAGGGTTTTTGGTGTCTGTGGAGAATAAATAGTCATTAAAATGCCAAATTAATTGCCCTTAGTGGTCATGGCTTACTGCCTCTGGCTCCCGTCCATCTCTTCTTCAACAAAGAAGAAAGGAAGGTATTAAACTCGTGGAGCCAGAGAGCGTTATTCATGTCTCTCTCTCTATTTCTCCCCCCCCCTTTCACACACACACACACACACACACGTGTGTGTGCAGCGATTGTGAAAAGCTCTGCATTTCTCTAACGAGAGCTCTTCTCTGCCTGATTCCATAATGAACGAGAAGGGACCCGATCGTGTCATTCTCGTGGGAAATGTATCTGCTCTTTCTAAACATACAGTGTCTCCGAGGTGCTAGCTACTTTTCATCGTCTGCTATAATCGGTCGTTTTTTATTGGCACATAAAAGGGCTTCCTGTAAAACATATTAAAGCTTCCAATTCTGAATGAAAAGCACTTGATGTAAAATCTCTTCATGAACAGGAGCCACAATCCAGGTGGAGTTGATGGCCTCGTCACTGTACAGAAGAGACAGAGCACCCTCGTGCATGGTCTGGCACCACCCTTTCAAGGAGCTAGGGCCAAGCAAAGCATCCTGGGGAGGGACACAGCCTGGCCAGATCCTCCAGCAATCTGGGTCTTTGCTCTGGCACCTAAAACTGAGCCACCCACAGATGTGCTTGGATACAACGAGGGGGATTCAAAGCCCCAGGCAAACATGTTACATGGATCCCAGATGCCTATTTGATTACAAGAGTCAGAAAAAAAATGTTATCTTCATGTGCAAACAAGTATAGCAATATTAGGAAGTAGAATACAACACATGTATGAATTTTTAAGATTAAAACACAGGGTTTCAGAGAAACTGCCTGGCTTTGCAAAACGCTCTCTTCTAGTAGGGGTTGTTTAACAGGAAAGTTTGAGTAGCATCGATGTTTGAGTCCAAGCTATAGTTCCTCAGCATGGTATTCAGACTCCTTTATGATCTGGCTCCATTGCTGGGGTGAGAAAGTCACCCGCCTAGAACATAAGCTCCCCAAGCGCAAGGACTGAGGGTGTCGGGCATACCGCTGTACCCCTCACACCCCGTCACTCCAGGGGCCTGTAAAGCAGGTATTTAATAAATATCAATGAAATAAATGGAAGGAATGACAGTGTGCAAGCCCCAGTGTTCCCATGAACATACGTGCTCTGGCCATCAGCTGCTTCCCTACCTAGAACACCCTTTACATCTTCCTCATCTTAGGAAACTTCAGTTCACCCTTTAACCCAAGAGCTGGTGACATCTCCTCTCTGAAGCCTCTCTAACTTCTCCAACACAATTCATCACACCCTCCTCATGCTCTACTACAATCTGATTACTCCTCTAGTAAGGATGTAATTTGCTGTCTAGATGTCTGTCTCCTGCATTAGGTAAGAACATCTCTGAAGCAGGGGGACCAGATCTATGTATCTTTGCATCATTGACACCTAACACTTGATAGTTGATCAATACCTTGAGTTATAGATGTGAAATCAAGATGGTAGGCTTGAGACAAAGTGAACAAGTAAGAGGGTGAAAAAGTTTAATGACTGAAGATTCTGGCCTCAATTCAGTGGCAATGCAGGGCCTGATGGCCCAGTGGGGCCTGGGAACTCAGAACTGATGTGGGAATCATTAACCCAGAGCCAGAGGAGGCCAGGGGCAGCTGCCTGAGACCCCTGCTGCTCTTTCAACTCCAGCCTTCTCAGCAAGAGTTAGTCAAACTTTTGGTTAAAGGACACCTCCTAGAAGAAAGCAGAGCTCAAAGTCAGGCAGGTTTTTAATTTTGAAACCCCACCTTTTAATCTTAAAAATGTACATGTATTATTTTATTCCGCCCCCTAATTTTGCCACTTTCTAATTTTGTCTTACCCCCTATTTGTATATGAAGATAATGATGTTTTTTTTTCTGGATCTTCTAATAAAATAGGCATCTGGAACCACATGTCCCATCCAGGCATAATAGGCCATCTCTGGTTTCTGGCCTTACTCCCTCTCAGTCCACAGGCTCCGAGAACCTCCTCCCCACAGATCCTTCCTGATCATTTTGGGCCCCAGGCGCCAGCTTCATCATCCTCTGGATGATGGTTGCAAAACCTGGGAGACAGACTGCAAGAATGGAGAAGCAGGCCTATGAGCTTTGCAAAGGGCAGACTTTGTGACTTGCTTGTCTGTGTGTTCCTGACCGTGTGTGAGGTCCGCCAGGTATCACAGGTGCAATAATTGAAAGAGTATATATGGCTTGGAGCAGGTGGAGGGGGCAGTTGAGCAACTACATTGGAAGCATCATTACCCTGACAGAAGAGAGCAGGAGGCGGCTGCTGTCTTGGTCTAATTCCTCTACTTGCAACAGAGACCAACTCAGGTTTCCTTAGGAAAGACCGGAGTTTATCCCAACCATGCATGTGGCCTGGACCCGGAAGTATTTCAGGGCCCCAGAGCTGTTGGAGTTAGCTTTTTCCTGTGCTTGGCATGGTCTGGGTCCTCTTTTCTTTGAGCTTCTGTGCTGTCCTCCTCCCTTTACCAGCCAGCTTCTTCACATCCTACTCTGTATCATGCAACTCAAAGTGTGGTCCCTGGACCAGCAGCAGAAGCTGCAGCAGCAACTGGGTTCCACTGCAGACCTACTTATTTTAATGAGATTGCAGGCTGATTCGGTTGCACATTCAAGTCTGAGAAGCACTGCTCAGAACCATCTCTGCTCTTCAAGTCTCAGCTTGTATGTGGCTTTGACGTGCCGTGGTTCTCTGCCTTGTGGCATCCTTTCACCTCCAGAAATGCTGCCAGCAGACTTGGTCTTTCAGCGTTCCGTGTTCAGCTCCTGAGAGAGGAGTCTGATTGGCCTAGCTCATGTTTTGACCCCAGGTCATAGGTCAGAGGCTATAGGTATTGGCTACTCGAGGATCAGCAGTGTCCAAGAGAGTCACACAACACACAAAGTGGCCTCCCAGGTAGGGAGAGCTGGGGGAGGCTATTGCCCTCAGAAGCAGTGTGGGCACCAGACACCAGGGTGGCACAGGCAGTTCTTGAAACTTAATTCTTGTTCCCTGTGGTCTCACACCTTCCCCTCTTATTTTGGCCCTCTTCAGACAGGCACAATAAACGTGCTGAGACTACTCCTTGTCCATCCTCACCACTCCCAGTAATAGAGCTAGCTCTGAGAGACCCTTCACAGTTTATGGGGCATTTTAACACACAGCATCTCTTCCTGTCCCAACAGTCTGCGAGGTAGGTGGGGTAGGCCCTGTTGTTCCCAGGTAAGAGAACTCAGTCTCAGAGGGGAAGACCGGATCCCACAGGGAGCAGAAGAGCACCCAAACTGTGGCCTGGAGCTCCTGACTCCTCTCCTCACGCTGCCTCTGAAGGTTGCTGCCCTCGCTGATGACCCTATAGGGTCACCAGCCCCAGCTCACGAGACTCACAGTGTCATGGTTAGAGCTCTGAGAAGGTGTTATGGAGGCACCATGGGTCAGTTTCATCAGTCGACTTAGGGCTGCAGGAGCTGGATGTAGCTTCTGCTTAGTACCTGCATGAACATGGGCTATTAAAATCACGCCAGCTCCCATTTACCAAG
The DNA here is from genome assembly GCF_003255815.1 of Theropithecus gelada. Lineage (NCBI taxonomy): Eukaryota > Metazoa > Chordata > Mammalia > Primates > Cercopithecidae > Theropithecus > Theropithecus gelada. The sequence goes on along the minus strand of NC_037668.1, from coordinate 64,770,661 downwards.
TGTTTGCCATGTGCCAGGCATTCTTCTAAGAGCTGTGCAGTGTGTTAGTTTATTTGATCCTGGTAAGAGCCTGATGAGCTAGTTACTATTTTTATGCCCATTTGAAGAAACTGAGACACAGAGAGGTGAAGTGACTTGCCCAGGGTCACATAGCCAGGAAGTAGAGGAATCCAGGATCTGAACTCAGGCAATTAGGCTGCAGAATGAGCATGCAGCTGCCTTTGAAGCTTCTTGGTACCTAATTTTCTTTAGACCAGTGCTCTCCAAGAGTGGTCCCCAGACCAGAAGCCTCATGATTACTGGGGAACTGGTTAGAAACGCCCATTCTCAGACCCTACGTTCTGCATCAGAAACTCTGGAGCTGGGATGCAGCCATCTGTGACTTAGGAAACCTTTCAGGTGATTCTGATTTGGGCTGAACTTTGAACCACTGCTCTAGAGGGTCAAGTTGAAATCATGTTTATAAAATTCTTAGCAGCATTCAAGTATTGTTAGCTATTATCATGACCAGCTCTATTTGATAAGAGTGAAAACACTGTCGTGTTGAATATAAAAAACACCTGCCTTCTTGATAAAGTGCCATATAAAGCAACTTAAACTGGCCAGAAAGAAAAAGAGTATTCAAGTAAAGACTCAGAGGAGAGATATTGACAAAATCATTCGGGCATACCTGACGCTGGTCCACCTAACACCTGGCACCTGGTCCTGCCAAAATGAATGCAGCCACCCAAAAGGGAGGAAAGAGTCCATTTTATCATTTGAAGGATGTGGTTGCCTCCTCCATGAGTCCAATGTAGTTTGGTTGATACACTAGCCAACTGATTCACTGCCCAACTTCAGAGCTACACCCAACTGCAACATGCCCCCATGACTGTCCACGTGGCCTCCTTGCCTAAGAAGAAGGATGCCCCAGCCCCTGCCTCCCTGGGCTTGCTCAGGTATCACGAAGATGCTTCCCCTCAGGCATGACCTACCCCCCTTGTCACTGCATGTCACCCTCAGTGGGGACATGCCTTCCCTTCCTCGGGCTGGGTGTGTAATTGGCCTGGCATTACCCAGCAGCCCCCGGGGAATTGCTTCTGTCAGGAACGTAACAAGCTTATCTCTTTAGCCTGAGTTATGTCACCATGTGCTCAATGTAAATCTGACTGCCTTCCCGACGCGCTGGGCCTGGATGGATTTGTGAATAATTTCACCACCACAATTATTTTACAATTTTGAATCTTCGCTGGCAACTTAATGCATAGTTTGCAGTGAGAAGCTGCATAAATCAGGACTCCAAACAAAGGCTCTCTAACCAGGCCTGGGCTCCCAGTCACGCCTGAGAGAGGCTGGTGAGCCCCCTTATACAGGGGATGTGGAGCTAGGCTTCCATCCCCCAGCTTGCCCAGGTTGCCCCCCCCCTTGGAGTGCCTTTGCCCAGGCCCCATGCAGTGCTCTTCAGGGTAGCTTTTTCTTATTATTTTTGTGGTTTTAGTTGATTTCCACCTTTATAAGTGGGGGCAGGGGATGATAGTAGTTACACCGCCTCTCCTCCATCTTCTAGAGTCACTCTCCATAATCTCTCCACCCTCCAGCACACCCATAAGTGTTAATTGAGTAGAATCCCAGGAAATTAGAGCTGGCAAAGCCCTTAGAGATCATCTTTCTGGAGTTATTCAAAGTCTGTTCCCAGGGGTGCCTCAGGGGCTGCCTTAGGGGGCAGTAAACGGGTGGAAGAGAGGATCATGTGTTAATCAGAGCAGCTCCCTTTTTATTTATTTCACACATTGGGCTTCTGTTTGAATAAAAGGGTTGAGCCACTGAAAACATTCTGAAAATGCTTGGTCTAATCTAACTCTTTTGTTTCACAGAATGGGATCTTGAGACTCAGAAAAAAGAGGCATTGCTAGGTAATTTTGCTCTCTGGAATCGGTCCTCAAACCTGGCTTATTTTATTCACCAGCTTGTGTGACCTGGAGCTGAGTCTGCTTAACCCCTCTGAGCCTCAGTTTCCTCATCTGTTAAATGGAACTAATAATAGATTTGTTCTGTGGATTGAGCGAGGAGACGTGTAAAGTGCTCAGCCCAGCATCTGGCACACACGTACTCAATGAATCAATAAGCAGCAGCTAATATTATTAACCTGGGTCTGCTAAACCCCAAGCCACAAGAACACACATCACAAACCATTTTGCAGTAGAAAGTCTGTCTGCAAGGGAAGAAGAAGCCAGAGTGGACTGATCACCTGATACCTGCCAGGCTCGTGTCATTGCATCTTCATAAAAAGCATGTGAGTGTGGGGCGGGTGTGGGTTTTCTGATCCGTATTTTGTAGGAAAGGAGCTGCAGCTCCAGGAAGCAAAATGCCCCAGGCAGCCTCCCTGATGTGGTTCCACCTCCCTTAGATTGGATACTGACTGGGCAGGGGGTTGGGGATCTGCAGTCATTTCAGCTAGAAGGATTTCGCTGGTATTCAGGCTGGGCTATTAACAGTTCTTTAAACCAGGTTAGCTGTTTTTCCCCAAGTATGTCTTATCAGCAGACTTTATTTAGTCCTTATACGGCCTTTGACCGTGTTTGCTTTTAGAGCATTCTACTCCTGCAGCCTGTTGCTCTATCAGCCACTCTTTTTCCTAGTTTTGTTTTATTTTTACACTCTCTCCACTTTTGTAGGTAAAGAGATTTACAGGGGCCTCACGTTTGTGAGGGTGAGAAAATACATGGGAAAGGGGATGGCGAAGCTCTCAGCGAGTTTTAAGGCAGTAGGCAAATGGAGTTGTTCTTTCTCTGTTCATATGGGGGAGAGACTGGTCAGTCATTCATTTATTCATTCATTTCTTCTCATTTAACTGATACTCACCAAGCATCTCCAGGTACTGAGGACACAATGGTGAAAAAGACGGGCCCCTGGTCTTTGCCCTCATGAAGCTCAGAGCCAGATAAGTCAGCTGGGGCAGCCAGGCTGCTGGTGTCACGATAAGTGAAGTCCTTGTTGTGGCTCATGTGACTGCCTTGCTGAGGCCCCATCCCAGAGCCCAGCTCAGGACACAGCCTGGAGGAGGTCCTGGTGACGTTTGCTGAATGAGTGAGTAGTTGTGAGCAAATAACAGTGCCCGACACAAGTGGGGACATCAGCTCATTACTCACATGCCCCGTCCCTTCTCAAGACCCACAACTGGAGTCTGCTCGGCCCTGCAGTCACTCCCAGGATGACTCCCACAGTCAGGGGTGCCCACAGCTGCCACTGTCCCCACTTCCTGGCTGGTGCGCAGGTGCTGCCCTTTGGAGAATTTGCTCTGTTCGCCTTCGGGACAGTGTCCTGTTTCCAGGCTATTCTAGAAATTCCCCAGCTTTTCTTTCTTGGATTCCATCCAGGACCTGAGACACCCCAGCTAGGGCAGGGAGGAGCCGAAGAAATAAAAGTCCTGTCATTTTTAATACATGCAGTCACACACATGCACATACATGTACAGGTTCTTACTACACACACCTGCACACAGACACATGCACACAGATGGAGAGGTAGGCATGGGCATCCAGACAGACATGTCTGGCTACTCAGACATAAGTGCTAAACCCACGCACACGAATACACATGCAGAAAGCAATAAATACTAGTGGAAAACTGACTCTATAGCAGACACTGTGCAAGGCACAGAGGACAGCTGCGTTATGAAGAGACACAGTGCCTAAGTCATGGAGCTTACTGTCTGTATGTGCGGGGGAGTTGGGGAGAGAGAAAGAATAGACAACACATACACAAAAGACAGACTAACAAATGGAAATAAGCGCATGAAGAAAAATAACAGGACACTATGAGAAAAGCAGCAGGAAATATGCACTTGGATGAGCAATACAGTTGGATGAGGAAGTAGATAGCAGGGGAGAGAGCATTTCAGGCATGGGGAACACATGTGCAGAGGCCTTGAGGAAGAAAAGAGCTTGATACATTCAAGGAACCAAAAGACGGAAGTTGATTTCGTAGGAACACAGACTGCACATTCTACATACAGTGAAGCCTGTACACAGACAAGCATGCATGCCAAGCAAATAGACTACACATGCATAGGCAGAGGCATATAATACACTAAGGCACATAGGCCTGTGTGGACAAGCACATGCATGCAAGCAGACACGTGAACAAGCAGTACAGTTTGCAGCAGTACACAGAGCAATGTGCATGAATGCAGACTTAGCAAAGACAAATACAAATGAACAGGAGAGTGCACCAAGGGGCACCTGGCACTTACGCTTAGCTGCACAGATGGGCATTTACACACACACACACACACGCATTCCTGTAAGCACACAGACACAAGATGTGTCTATAGCATGCACCATTTCTACACAGATCTGTCCACACACACCCTCTGCACACAGTAAGCTCATCCATAGTATGCATATCCATGTACACATGGTGTGCACAAGGAAACAGCATGTGCTCCTGGCTTCAGAAAGCTCAGTGATTCTGAGCCTGGGATCATTAAAGTCAATGGCCATTAAGTAGCTAATCCTTCATTCAATTCTCTGAACATTTTGGGCCATAATCCGTGGCCTCCTCCATTTCCGTGCAGCTTTCAAAAGATTCTGGAGGGTGAGGACAAGCGAAGGGAGATTGGGGTCTTAGAGTCCCAATGCTGTTAAGCCTTTTTCCCGACAGTGGCTTCTCCTCCCCTGGGCTGTGGGCAACTGTTGATCTCACGCTGCAGAAGGGGCTTTGCTCCGTAATCCATTTTCCTCTGCCTTTCTTTGGAGATTAGACAAGTGCCCTGCTGGTCACCGAAGCCGGCTAAAGCTCTCTGGGGCCTGGAGGCTCTCTGTTTCCAGTCGGGGAGGGATTCTTGAGGGTCTGGACAGCCATCTCTACTGCTGGGTGAAAAAGGCAGGGCCTAGGGACTCCACTCTCTCGGGCCATGGGGCCCAGCCAAGGGAGCCAAGATATCTGGCCAAAGTAAATAAATAAATTGATTGTATTTAACAAACCTTTCAAACAAGGCCTGTTTGGGAGTGACGTGAGTTAAGTATTGGCTGAGCCACGCAGACAGAGTTGCTTAATGTTTCTGAGCCTCTGTTTTGCCATCTGTAAAACGGGCATAAAAGGGGCATAAAGATATCTCAGTCCCCACCTCCCCAGGCAGTTTGGAGGCCCTTCGAGGCCCCTCTGTGACCTGATCCTTCTTATTTCCCTCCCTAATCTCACTGTCAGCTTCGCCTCCTCCTGGCCCCTCCTGTACTACAGGCCAGTCACACTGCGCAATGTCGAGTTCTGCAAACGCACCCTGCTCTTCCTCGCTGCTGCACCTTTGCACGGGCTGTTTTCTCTCCTGGGAATGCCCTCCCATCACTTGTTTGCTGAACAAATTCCTTCTGAGGTATGAGGACCCACTTGAGGTTTGGTCCCTGCCCTAGAACCTGCCCAAAGGTGTTTTTTCTCCTGTGATCCTACAGCTCCTTTCTCCTGCCCCTGGCCAAATGGTTTCCCCTTCCTTGTAAGTTACCTCATGCCCCTGCCCCATCTGGAACTCTGTTGAGGACAAAGACACGTTCTGGCCATCCTCACATCCTCAGCTGTTCAGCAAAAGCTTGTCAGATGCTGAATGGATGATAAAGCACGATAAAAATGTAAGGCCATGAGATGTTTAAAAGACAACCTATTTTAAAAGCCAGATGCAGAATTCCTCTTGGGAGAAAAACTGCCTTTGTCGAGTTAAGTGCCTTGGAGCTCTCTGGGGACTAAAGGTGAAGCCCACTATAGCCCTCCCCACCTCAGGGCATGGCCAGAATAAGCTGGAAAGCCAAAGAGAAAAAGGAGAAAAGAGAGGTGAATTGTTTTGCAAAACCAAACAGAAGAACCTGCACTATCAGGGGCAGCTAGGAGAGAGGAAAGCCAGTACCCTGGAGTGAGGAGCAGAGAAGGCACGGGCAAGAAAGGACCTAGCAATACAGTGGGACCCTGAGGTTCTGAGGAGGAGTGTCCACAGGACTTTTAAGCACGGATTTGCACTGTGTGCCCTGTGCTGGGCAAGATGTCATGCCTCCCATTCCCACATGCCAGTAAAGTTGGCAGTGCCCAAATTCTTTGGGTTGATGCTGTTTAAAGGAAACAACAACAAAAGCCACAGTGCTCAATGCCAGAGGGAGAGGCAAACAATCTGGAAAACAAATGCGAGGTGGAACCGGAGCTCAGCAGGAAGTGAGAGGGGAGGTGACTGCAAAAACCCAAGTCTCCATGTATTGGTAGGAATCCAGGGGCAGACCCCAGACCTCCATAGCAAATGGGTGGACTCAAGTCCGGCCACCAGCCTGGAGGCCATGGGGAGTCTGGGCAGCTGTGAGGTCTACTGCAGGCGGGAATAATCAGAATCCCTGGTCTGAAGCAGCCCTGAGGCCTGGGGTATAGGGGTGAGGTGGTTGGGGTGAGCAGGGAGATCTCCTGAGGGTGAAGGGGCTTGGAGGCCCCTCAAAGATGTGGAGGGTTTGGAGGGCCTCTAGAGTGCCCAAAGACCTGGAGGAAAGATTGGCCAAGCTGAGGCTAAAACCAGTGGGGCTTCCCAGGGAACAAGAGGGACCTAGGTCATCCTTGGCAAATCCCAGGGAAAGGGCAGCTGCCAGGGACCAGTCCATACCTGTCCCCTGGCCAAAGTGGGCTGAGACTCCATTAAGGCAGTTCTAACCCCTGCAGGAACCACCGCTACAGCCCCTCTGCCCCTGCCCCCCTCCTGACTCCTGGGGACCCACACAGTGAGTAGGAGGCTCAAAACATGCCCATCACGCCTGCCCCTTGGGAAGCTGAGCCGAGTTCACTCCACTCGCAGCCATTCTGCACGTCTATTAAATTAGATTGAGCAATTACGCTTGGCTTAGAGGCGAAGTGATGGAGCGGGAGGAAGGCATGTCAGGGAAGGGAGATGCAAATGCATCGAGTCACGCGTGCTGGTCCTTACTTACCCACTCGACTGCCTGACAGCAAAGCCTGTCTCAACCACTGATCAATCCTGCCTCCCCGAGGGTTGAGCTGGGTAGACCGAATATGATCTGGAGTCTGTGGTCCCAGGGCAACTCAGGAGGAGCTGGGAGAGAACGTTTTGACAAAGGAGAGTGAGAAAACATGAGGAAGCAACCAAGGGAGACAACTGGAGGATTTGAGGCTAGCTGATCTGAGAGAAAGGGGCGAGGAGTGGATGTAATATATGGAGCAGCTTAGGAGAAACTCTTTAGAGACTGCATTCCCAGGAAAGGGGGAAAAAACAGTGTTCATTCATTCGTTCAACAAATAGTTATTGAGCACCTGCTAGGTGCCAATTCTTGGCATTTGTGGGAGTTCAGGAGAGCAATTAGGTTGGAATTTAAAAGCCTGGACAAAGAGTGGAGCCCTGAATCTGAATAATGAACGTGGAGCCCCAAGTTCAAGTGCTCTTATTTCCTCTTGATCAAGAGAACTTGGAGGAAGCACCCTTGATTTGACAGGGAGGTGGGGACAGAGAGAGGAGCCAAAGGTGGAAGTAGGAAATGAACTTGGAGATGTCTGGCAGCCTGACTAATGAGCCTTCGGTGCCAACCCAGCAGAAGTACCCGTGCCCGTGGCTGGCGCCAGCTACCTCTGCAGACAGTGATGGAGGCCTTCTGCATTCTGACCAGCTGAGCGGGAGTGTGCTGAAGGTGGCACAGAGGAGCAGCCCGGAGGGAAAAAAGAGGACAGAGTGGGGCTTAAGACCCACCTTGAGTGGTGGCAGCAAATGAAGTCAGGGGGTGCATGCATTTTGGGGGGCTTTGTGCGGCATCCAGGAGGAGCATCAGCCTGGTGGGAGACTTGGGGTGGGGGGATGACTTGGCGACCGCTGCCAGCTGTGCTCCTCCAGAACATTTGGAAAGCGCCACAACCAGCAGCCAGAGGGAAAGGCAGGGGCCCAGGGCAGCCCGGAGGCACTCACTCCCTTGGCCTGGATGCGGCTCCTGGTGTCCCTCCCTCCATGGCAGTCCTGGTCAGGAGGGGTCAAGAGCAGGTGAGTATGAGGGTTGAAGGGGCTGAGGAAGGCCTGGCAGAGTGCGGGAAGAAATGTGGGAAAAAACAGAACAAAACGAATCTTTCCCCAAATGATGCCTTTGAGAAGGCCTGTGGGTGAGGTGCCTTTCTCTCCCTCCCTCTGGAATGGGCTTTGGCCCATTTTCATGAAAATATTGGTTTGGGTTAAGGAAGGTGTGACGGTGGCCTGGGGAGAATGACTCTTATGGCTCCAGGAGTGGAGAAGAGAAGGAGAAAAAAGAGAGGCCTCCCCGTAGAGCCAGAGGTGGAAGGGGCTTTTCAAGGCAGCCTGTTCTAGGGTTGTGGGACCCTGGGCCCATACTGGGTCAAGGATTCCAGGCTGAACTTGGCAGTTCTTGCTTAGATATTAGAAAAACTAACTTGGATGCTCCACCCCCTGGCCAGTGGCAGGACTGTGAAGGTGGAAAGAACTGTGAAGAGTTGGGGGAAAGACCACAATGTGCACCCACTTATGCCCATTCAATTGGTAAGAATACAGAAATCTAAGACACCACAAGTGGAAGGGGATGTGGATGGGCACAACCTGGAACGCAGCTAGATGTACGAATTGGTCCAACTATCATGATACCCAATTTGACCTTGTCTTGTAAAGTTGAACAAGTCAAAAACTCTATGCCCTAGCAATTCCACTCCTAGGTAGATACGCACAGAAACCCTTGCACCTGTGCCCCAGGAGACACATACATGAAGGCTCAGAGCAGCAGTGTTCATAAAAATAAACACAAAAACACTGAAGTCTGGAAACAACCCACAAGTCCAATGCTGGAAGAATGGCTAAATAAACCGGTAAAACTCACACAATAGGACAATATAGAGCAACGAAAAATGAATGAGCTGCAGTGACACACAATAACTTGGATAAATTCTAGTAACATAATGTAGACTGAAAAGGCAAGTCTCAGGAAGCGACACAGTATTTGATGCCTTGTTTATAAAGACCAAAAAGAAGTCAAGCTAAAAGATAATTGTTTAGGCACTGAGGTATGTGTTTGTATGTCAAAGCAAAGGGAGGAAGGGATGAAGGTGGGGAAGGAGGGAGGGAGGGAGGAAGTCAAGAAGGGAATGAGGGAGGAAGGGAGAAAGGAAGGAAGAAAGGAAGAAGAAAGAAAATGAGAACCACAAACTCAGTGTAGTAATCATATGTAGGGAAGGGTGGGATAAGAGCTCCGTGCCCCTTCCTGACCTCCCTTGCTGTACTTTCTGCCCATGATGGGGAGGGAGAGATTTTCTGTTAAAGATCTACAGGCTCAGAAATCATGGAATTGCCCCCACCCCGCCTTTCCTGGTTACCATCCTGGCCAGGCCAACAGCTCCTCCTGTTCATTCATCCATTCATTCAAATATATGTACTGAGGCCCTACTACGTGCCAGGCAGTGTCCTAGACACTGAAGACACAGTTCCTCCATGAACAAAAAGAGCAGATGTCCTTGACCCCGGGAGCTTACATTCTTGGTGGGGCAGAGGGAGGCCAGGGAGATGGGCAATAAACCAGATCAATATGAAAAATACCCAGTGTGGTAGGAAGGTGGGGACAAGCGTTATGGAGAAAGGGGAGGAGGACGAATATTCGGGTCGGGGCAAGGAGGGGCTGCCATGTTAAACAGGGAGGCTGATATTGACTAAAGACCTGGAGGAGGGAAGAGTAAGCTATGAGGACATGGGAAGAGCATTTGGGGTGGAGGAAACAACCACTGCAACAGCCAGAGAGTGGAGTGCCTGGTGGGTTCAAAGAACTACAAGGTATGCGTGGGTGAGGCTGCCAGGAGAGGAGGAGGAGTCCATGTGCGAGGGGCCCTGGTGAGGTTTCTGGCTTTGGCTCTGAGTGATACAGGAGTCACTGTAGGGTTTTGTGCAGAAGGCTGACCTCATTTGGTGTCCCAGGATCTCTCCGGCTACTGCACCAACAGGGGCTGGGAAGAAGGCTAAGGTGCCACTCAAGAGGGAATCGATGGCAGCCTGGACCGGGCTGGGGTGGCAGAAGTAGTGAGAAGAGGTCAGATTCTGAGTGCACTGAGAGCTAGAGCTGACAGGGCTGCTGGTGGATTAGATGTGGGGTGGGTGCGAGGGAAGAGTAATGATGATGCCAAGGTTTTTCTCAAGAACCTGGAAGGATAGCGTTGTCTTACACTGAGATGGCAGAGCTGGGTGGCACAGGTCTGGGAAGAGCGAGAGTTCTGTTTTGGCTGCCTTAGGTTGCTGTCCAGGCGGACAGCCAGTGGGCAGTTAAAGGGACGAGTTGGGAGTCAGCAGAGAGCCCTGGATTGGAGACAGAAAGCAGAGTTGTCTCTGACTGTGGTTGCCTTGATTGGTCATGCCCCACCAGGCCAGCAGGAGGGCAGGGATCATTTCCCCGATATCGCAATTTCTCAATGCCTGCTACAGGGCCTGGCCCACAGGCAGCCTTGAATAAACAAATGAATGAATGAATGAATGAATGAACAAATGAAAGAATACACAAAGAACAAGAGTGTGTCAGTGCAATTGATCTGGTACAAGATGCCTATGTGTGACCAAAGAGGAGGATCTAAAGAACGTGTCAATAACTCCAGGTCCATTTTCAGAGGGGCCTTCTAGAGACAGTGACCCCATCCTGTCACTGCTACCCCATGCAGCCTGCTCTCCTGGTGGAAATTGACTGAAGGAGTGTCCAGGAAATGAGGCAGGGGCCACGTTCCGGGTATTCAGGGCACTGGTGCTGACACTGCTCTCCTCTGCACCTGCTCGCCAGGCTCAGGGAGGGGAGTGGGAGGTCTACAGAGCCCTGGTTTCTGGGCAGAGGCAGAGCCATGTTCCCTGGAGGCCTCCTGAAGCCTCCCTGACCTCTCTTTCAGGTGGTTTGGTCTAGCCCAGTGGTTTACAAACATCCTTTTTTAAGAAAAAATTCATGGAGCCCCATGACAAAATCTCCCATGGAGTGAGGATGGGGGCAATCCCCAGAGTGCTGCACCCACAAGGATGTCCCTGCGCTGGGTCAGGGACCGGCTGCATTCAGCAACACAGGTTCCCAGGCCCCAGCCCAGAGCCTCCAAAGCAGTGGGTCTTGTTTGCCTAGTGGGTAAGCCCTTGGCCTCTGGTTTCTAATCTTGTTTCCTCACTTCTGTGACTTGGAGCAAAGCCTCACCGTCTCTGCCTCAGTTTCTCTCCTGTAAAAATGAGGTTCCTAGGGTATCTTGTTTGTCGATGAGAATTTGGCAAGACAATATGTTAAAGCCATGCTTGTTCTGTATTATGATTGTTAAGACTCCTCCTGGTGCTTTTGAAGCAGAGCCAGGCTTGGGGACAGGTAGCTGGGAGGTCACTACCACCCTGAGGATACCATTGTTGCAGAATCCCAATCAGCTCTTCCACCACACTGTCTGCGCTCAAGCACCTTCCACACAGCTGCAACTGCCTGCCTCTCTCATCACCCTTCTCTCTTTCCCCCGCTCCTGCCTCTCACCTGCCTCCTCTCAGCCTCCCCACACCCCAGGCCCTGGAGAGAGGGATGCAGCCATTTTGCACAGCATCACCTGTGAGATTAGCAGGTGCGATGGGGACAATGGATCCACATGACTCCCCTCCCTTCCGGCAGCCTCTCAGAAATTGGGGGCAGCTCTGAAGACGCTGTTTTTGGCCCAGGCACCATCAGCCCAAACAAAGGCATTTTCTATGGCTGCTGGGAAGGAGACAATTGTTTCCATTCTGCAAACATTTGCTGCCAACACCAGTGTTTTCTCTTGGAAGCCAACGTTTGGTTGAGAAGACAATGCCAAGCTAAATATTTTCTCTGCATAAAAATCCCTTTAATTTTTTAATCATTTGGCAGACACCTCCTTCCTCCTCCCCTCGCCCTTCTGCTCTTCTCCTCCCTGTCACTCTCTGTCGCTGGCTGGGTCTCTGCAACACCCAACATCTGGGCAAGAGGGAAAGCTTTGGTGGGCCACACAGATGTTTCCAAACCTACAGATGGTGGACTTTGTGCAGACGCACATCTGGTTGATGTGTTAACCTTGTGTTCTTAGATGTTTTATCTGGATATTTTAATGGATGCAGATGTAGCCTTTTCTAGTCTCCACCCTCTTTTTGTCCATTCTAGATGCCTACACTAAACCCTGGTTAAGAGAAACCAACCAGTTACAGTGAGCTGAGATCGTGCCACTGCACTCCAGCTGGTGAGAGAGCGAGGCTCTGTCTCAAAAAAAAAAAAAAAAAAAAAAAAAAGAGAAGCCAACCAGTAACAAAGGCCCTGAGGCTGCCAACCAGGGGCAGGAGGTAATCATAGTTCTCCATCACTCTGTGACTGGTGGCTGAAGCATATTTATGTTCCCTCTTGCTTCCGGAGTCCCCACAAGGAGGATGCCACCTATCTCGCTCCCTGTGTCAGGTCTAAAGCTACTCAGAGTTTCTGATCCCCGAATTCCCTGGCTCTAGGGAGATGTCTCCTTCCTGACAGCACCACAGCTTGGGGGCTGGTCCACTCTCTCCTGCCTCCACGATGCTGCCTGCCCTTCTGAAGCTGCCTTGCTAGCATCCCACCGCGGGGGCAGGCCTCCTCCCCAGCCACTTTGGATGCTCTTTCATACCTGGAATGAGCTTGTTTTTGCAAACCCTCAATCTCACTCCCTGGGGAAGAAGAATTTCCACATTACAACCCAGAGTGTGAAGCATATCTGGTCAGGACTCACAGAATGAATGGATAAATGGTTACATACATCATTGAATGGATAGTGGAAGGATTAATGAGTATGTGAATAAATGAATGAGTGACCAAATGTGTGAGCGATCAATAAATGAACTCATCCCTGCGCCTGTGCCCAAGGACACAGCATGTGCAGTGACACTGGAGGTGAGAGGGATGACGGTGAAATTATGTGAAACAAGTCTCCATGGAGCACCTTGCTGGCACAGGTCAATTGTGTTTCTTCCTCCTCAGTGATAAAACCCTTGCCTCTACAGAAAAAGTGTGAGTTTGGGGATGAGAGCTGGCTATCTAGGTTTGATTCCTGACTTTGTCACTTCTTGGCTTATGATCTTGAGCAAGTTGCTTCACTCCTCTGAGCCTCAATTTTCTCATCTGTAAAATGAGGTATTCCTACCTTGTAGGTCTGTTTGGAGAATTTGAGGAGTTGGGCATCCGGCACTTGTTAAGTATTAGCTCTTTTCTCCCTAAAGGAGGGTGAAGTTTTTAGGTCAATAAGCTTTGGGGATAGATGCGAGTGGTTGAACATTGCCTGGCAGTGCTGCGGTGAAAACTACCTTTGGGCAAAGGCCACCTTTGGGCGAAGGCCACCTTCGGGTGAAGGCCACTTTTGGGCTCCTAGGGAACATCTAGGGAGCATGTGGGTGTGAGGATCTCCACAGGAATGCAGATATACCCGGAGAGTCATCTGACATCTGTCCTTCCCATGCCTGTCCTAGCTCCTGGTGAGTGTTTGACATCACATGAACCAGGCCATGGTGGGTGGATCTAGAAAAAATCCTTCTTTATATAAAGGAGGATGCTTCCTAAAAAGAATCACTACTTGAATACCTGCCACAGTCACCCCAGAGAAAGTATTTCCTGGGGTTCAGGCATATTACCCTTGGTGACCTATCAATCACTGTGAACCAGAGATCAGGCAATGATGCAGGGCCAGGACGATGATGATGAGCTACCTCCTGGCTGTGGCCTTGGCCGTGTAATTTAACCTGTGTGCCTCTGTTTCCTCATCTGTATAATAGCGATGATTGCATCCATCTCAATGCGTGGAATAGTGCCTGACACATAGTGAGCAATATACAAATGTTAGCGATTACAGTAGATTGGATTATTGTCCCCAACTTTTCACCCCTCTCCCTGCAAGAGGATTTTACAACCTCTCCCCATCGACTTTGAGCTTGTCGATGTAACTTGCTTTGATCAATGGAATATAGGTGACGGGGACAGTGTCCCAGTTCCTGGAAGAGACTTTTAAGAGCATCTTCTGCTTGCTCACTTCCTGCAGCCTCCACCAAGGGAATGGAGAATGGTGTATCCTAGATAATCATTATTTCTTTAGCCTAGGACCCGGAGCAAAAAGACATGTGAAATCCAGCCAAGTGCAGGCAAGCTGCAGCCCTTATATAACGAGAGTGAGAAAGAAATGTTAGTGGTCTTAAGCGACAAGATATTGGCATGGTTCTCACTGCAGCAATAGCTGATGAATATAGCTATTATTACTATTACTTCTCCATTTTATAGATGAGGAAACTGAGGCTCCTTGAGATTAAGTTACTTGTTCATGGCTACACAGTAATTAAGTGGTGGAGATGGGATTCGAACTCAGATTCATTCATTCATTCATTCATTCATTCATTCATTCAGCAATTACTTAGTGAGTACCTACCCTGTGGCAGCCACTGGAAAGGCAGAGAAAGCCCCTGCTCTCATGCAGCTTATATCTGCATGGGGAGAAACAAAGAAATACAAGCCAACCAGTAAATAGGTGAAAAAAAAATCCAGACAGTCATAAATGATTTAAAGGATATAAAATAGGGCGATGTGATCATGACTGGGGAAGTGGGGAGGGACCGCTTAGAAAGGAGAGCCAGAGAAGACCCCTGCCCACCACTGAAGGAAGTGACATGGCAGACAGCAGAAACAGCAAGGGCAAAGGTCTGGAGGCTGCAACAAACATGGCATGATCCAGGAGCAGAGAGAGCCCAGGGTGGCAGGAGGAAAGAGAGAGGATGAGGATACAGACAAAGACGAAGTAACATATGGCTTTGTCATCTATGCTATGGTAAGGAGTTTGCAATTTATTCTAAGTACATGGAGGGTTTTAAGCAGAAGAGAAATGTGATTGTATTTGGATTGATATGTTTAAGTGATCATGATTTTGTATGGGGAATGATTGCAGGAGGCCCGCTAGTAGACTAATGCAGTAGTGCAGGAGGGAGATGGTGGCTAGGCCCCAGGGTGATCAGGGTGGAAACAAAGTAACCTGTCTCAAGATATACTTTAGTGGCAGAGGCTGTATGTTCATGGAAGTTGGGAGGTGGAGATGAGATAAAGAGATGACTCAAGGAAGGATGACCTTTATGAGACCTTGGGTGAGGATGGTGTCATATACTAAGCTGGGGAGAGCTGGAGTCAGGATGGATCTGGGGGTGTGGAGAAAAGCCAGAGTTCTGCCTTAGACAGGCTTGCCTTGAGAGGCCTGCATCGAGGGGTGCTGTGAGCAGATGGGCTGCCCTAGGCCAAGTTCAGTGGAGAGATGAGGGCTGGAGGGGTATAGGGGCATCCTTGGCACATAGGTATGATTTCAAGGGACAGAATGCAATCACCTGGGCACTCTGGCATTTGGAAGTCAGTTGGAGTTATAGGATCTAATAAAACTACCAGAGAAACAGGAGCCAGCGAGGTACCGCTGTCCAATTTCAGAGGTGAAGCCCATGGTGAAGGAAGCTTCATGGTCCTTGAAGTCTGAGACTTTGCTGTCTGCTACGGTCATTACCTGCCGAGTGCTTGAAATGTGGCCGCTCCACGTTGAGATGCATGACAATTACAAAACACACACCAGATGCCAATGACTTTGTACGAAAAACGGAATGTAACAAAGCTCATTCACCCATCAAATACATTGATTACATGTTGGAGTAATAATATTTCAAATATGTTGGGTTAAATAAAATATAGGGATAAAATCAATTTTACCTATTTTTTTCATTTCTTTTACTCCTAAAAATGTCAGAAATGTAGAACATTTAAAATTACCATGAGTTTGGCATTTGATGCTTGCATCATTGTGTTTTTACTGGGCAGCCCTACCTTACAGGGACCACAGAAGGGTGTCGCCCCACACAGTGATGTAATTGCAGAAGCACTGCCCAGACTTGTCCCCAAGACTCTCACTTTCCCGTCCTCTAGGGTCCCTGGGCTTTCCCTACCAAGAGTAGGTGTCAAATTTCTCAGTAAAGACTCTACTGACAACTTCTCATGGGAGTTGAGCAATGAGAGCACATGGACGCAGGGAGGGGAACACCACACACCGGGGCCTGCCAGGGGCGTTGAGGGAAAGGGGAGAGGGAGCATTCGAACACATACCTGATGCATGCGGGGCTTAAAACCTAGATGACGGGCTGATAGGTGCAGCAAACAACTATGGCACATGTATACCTATGTAACAAACCTGCATGTTCAGCACATGTATCCTAGAACTTAAAGTAAAAGGAAAAGGAAAAAAAAGACTTTACTAACGACTTCTCACTCCAGCCCATAAGGACCTGTTTTCGCCTAGAAAAATCACATGCAGCTTTCATCAGAAAAAAAATAAAAAATACACACAACACGAAACTAAAGAAAGGAGCAAGATTTCCCTGATGCACTGCCAAGTGGCTGTTCTATTTCCCACAACTCCCTGTAGTTTCTTCAAACACAAAGACGTTTGCCACATGGTCAACGAAATCATTTGGGGAAGTGTCAGAAGACCATACGTGGGGCTGGGGAGTTTGGCAGCCATGAGACTTTCCCGTTTCCCACGATGGTCTCTGCCCAGGGCCCACATTTGGAGTATTCATCTGTCTCTCCTGCTCAGAGCTCCCCTGTAAATCCACCACCCCATCAAACCTCAAACTCACAAGGATTGCCATTTAGGGTCTGTGTGGGCCCCGGGGACACCTTGGGGCTCTGAGCAATGATCATCTCTGCCTTCAGGGAGGAAACCTGAACACAGTAGGGTCAGGCATTTTTTGGGATAGTGTCATTGTCCCTTGCCTGCTCCCAGCCCAGACTGGGAATGTCACCCTGTCCTGGGGCCATGAAACAGGGCAGACCCTCAGTCCAGCAAGACAGGGACCTTAGAGATACAGAAAGAGCCCAAAGAGACCACATGAAGAATTGGTGAGATGGGGAGAACACAGAACTCAGAGCAAGAAGAAGACCCCTGGGACGGTGGGGAGTGGGGGGCAGGCCTGAAGAACTCAGAGGAAGGGAGAGATGAAAGGAAGTGCATTCATTCACTCAGTTGTCCATTTATTCGTGAAAGCATTACTGAGTACCTTCTATTCGTGGGCACTGAACTAGGAGCAGAGAGGCATAGTGAGTGAAACAGGCCAGGTTTCTGCCCTCAGGAGCTTGCAGGCCTATTAGGAAGATATTAAACAAATAAACATGTGGATCGATTTAAAATGAAAACTGACAAGTTCTCTGAAGAATAGGATATGAGGTTACAACATTACCAACAGAAGCAGTCTCGTGAATCTGAGAAACCAGAAAACATATCCCTGAGGAAATGATGTTTGAGGTGAGATCTTAATCTCAGTTAATTGTACAAAAGGGAAGTTGGGTATGACAGGCACAGGAAACAGCATGTGCAAAGGCCCTGTGGCCAGCGTGGTCTGCATTCAAGGGATGGAGGGCACTGTGACCCGAGCAGCTGCCAAGATCAGTATCACAGGACCATAGACAGTGGGACTGTGATGGACAGGGTTTGGAGTGCTTGAGGCTTCTTAAATATACCAAACTTCGAATTTGCTTTTAAAACTTTTTCTTTTTCCATTTCAAAGTTTAGGGGTTGTTTTTTAAATGCTGCTTATGTCTGAAGAAATCTGAACACAAGAACTTGGGGAGTTTCAGAGGTGATTAGCACACATGTAATAGTTGTTGGGTTTTTATTCTTTATTATAAAGTAACATAATGCTCAATCTGGGAACTTGTCAAACATAGAAAAAGACAAATTCTAAAATGGACCTAAACCCACTCTCCACAGATTCTCACTGTTAAGAGTATTGATGTAGCATCTGTAAGGTTTTGAGCTTATATTATAACATCTACCAGCCACTGGACTGGAACTTTTCATATGTAGTCTTATTTTGTTCTCATAGCAACCCCATACAGTAGTACTGTTATTATTCCCATTGTACAGATTAGGAAAGTGAAGCTTTGAGCTTCACTGGACTTTTCTCTAGACTCGCCTTCTACCATGCTTTTTCTAGCTGTTTCTGCTTCAGTCACACTGCTCCCCATTCCTCTACTCCAGTCTACCCCTGGCCTCAAGGCCTTTGTACACACTGTTTCCTCTGCTTGTCATACAGTTTGTTCAATGTCATTTGAATGAGGCGAGAAGTAGCTGGGCTGGAGTCCAAATCCAAATCCGTCTGACCCTGAGCCCGCACAGATCGTTCAGCTTCCTTTGTGGGTCATATCCTCATCGTTCTCCTTTCTGTGCATACGTATGCATTTATATTTATATTTGTACTCATACTGACGGCATTACCCAGACTGTTTTGCAGCCTGTCCTTTTCACTTTGCAACAGATCATGTAAAATTTCTCAAATCAACATCTATTCTTCTACAACACTATTTTTAATGTCTGCATAGTATTCTGCAGTTCAGACTGGTGATCTGCAAACATTAGCTCACGTGGGAACTCATTGGAAATGCAAATTTGCAAGCCCCACCCACCCCAGACCTACTGCTTTAGAAACTCTGTGGATGGAGCCCAGGAATCTGTATTCTAACAAGCCCTCTGGGTGATTCTAATACATGCTAAAGTTGAAGAACAGGTCCTTTAGATGTTCTGTATCCTTCTTAACTCGTCTATCTATCATTGGTATATTTAAATCATTTCCAGGTCTGGCCATCAAAAAACAAGGCAATTTGGGAAGTCGAGGTGAGCAGATCATCTGAGGTCAGGAGTTTGAGACCAGCCTGGCTAACATGGTGAAACCCTGTCTCCACTAAAAATGCAAAAATTAGCCAGGCATGCGCCTGTAATCCCAGTTAATAGGGAGGCTGAGGCAAGAGAATCGCTCGAACCCAGGAGGTGGAGGTTGCAGTGAGCCGAGATCCCACCACTGCACTCCAGCCTGGGCAACAGAGCAAGACTCTGTCTCAAAACAAAACAAAACAAAACAAAAAAAAACAAGACCAAACAAGCATCCTCATATCTGTGAAGATCAAGAAAGTGGTTTTAAAATAAAGCAGGTGTCAAAAACCAAGCCAACACAAACAAAAAATACATTAATAAATGTTATATATGAATAGAAAACCAGAAGAGATTTTGGTCAGATCTCAGGAAATATTCTATTTTTTTTTCCTGGCAGGACCGTCTGGCAGGAGGGATGTCACTGGAGCCCTTCGTGTCACCTGGGGGGATAGCTCGCTTCTGTGGGCACCCTAGGAGTTGCCCTGCTGCCATGCTCCTGAGCACTGTCCATGAGCTCCGGGCCTTCTCTGGTAGCTTCCGGGCTTTTGGGTATAATGGCTGAGATGTTTGTTAAAGAGACAGCTGCTGTCTGGGCTCACCCAGCAGGGGGAGGGCAGAAAGGCTCGGTAGCTGTGGAGATGGAGCTGGAGGGCAGGCTGCCTCCTCACCTCTCAGCCAGAGATTTCATTAAGCAACGGCCTGCCGAGAGAGCTCTGCCCCACTCCTCACTGCTGCCCTGCCAGGCTGCCTCCGCCCTCATTAGCTTGAGGCTGAGCCCAGACTTGTGAAATAAACTCCGGGCCCTTCCCCAGGGTCTTGGAAGACACCGTCCATCTGATGGTGAGTGGAGATCTGTCAACGGGGCATTTTGCTGCCTGTTCCGGAGCCCAGACTACCATTGATGCCTGCCAGTTCTCTTCTCATTTCCCATCCAAGGAGCGAGCCTGCCTGTTGGCAGGAAGTTTCCTGGAATCAAATGGGCCCGCCTGAAGTATGGCTTAACCAAAAACTAAGAAAAGCAATTTTAATGCTCTGGGGTGTGCCCATTTCCTTGCCTGTAAAATGAGAGTAATCATCCCTATCTGGTGATTATTACAGAACATGGAACAGAACTTGGGCTGCAAATGGTAAGGGTGACCTATGAGATGGCTTTCGTTTTTTTTTTTTTAATGTCATTGCTGTGCTTTTTTGCACAGGTCTTTGGGAATATACTGACCTGGGTTCAAACCACAGCTTTTCTGCTTACCGACCGTGTGACCGTGGATGAATTATTTCTCCTTTCTGAGCTTGCATTTGCCCATCAGTAAAGCAGCAGTAATGACACCTGCTTTGCCAAGCAAACGTGAGGACTACATGGGCTAACGGGGAAGAGAGCAGCCAGCAGGGTGCTCAGAGCACAGTAGGCTACCCAGCAAGTGTTTGTTGGCTGGATCTCAATCCTTCCTGCTTTGGAGACCTCCTCCTGCTGTGCAGGAGATGGTACCATGTAGCAATCTGCCTTTCAACATCTGCTACCTGCAAATGTGGATCCTGGCTTCACACAGGGACCTTGAACATATTACTTCACCTCTCTCTGCCTCTGTTTCCTCATCCATACAATGGGAGAAAAAATAATACCTACTTTATAGGGCTCTTGTGAGAATAAGATAAAATCATGTTATTAAAATGTGAAGGCTGGGCATGGTGGCTCATGCCTGCAATACCAGCACTTTGGGAGGCTGAAGCAGGAGGACTGATTGAGGTCGGGAGTTCGAGACCAGCCTGGGCAACAAAGCAAGACCCTTTCTCTACAAAAAGTAAAAAAAATTAGCCAGGCATGGCAGTGTGCACCTGTGGTCCCAGCTACTCAGGAGGCTGAGGCAGGGGGATCCCTTGGGCCCAGGAGTTCCAGACAGCAGTGACTTATGATCTTGTTACCACACTTCAGCCTGGGCAACAGAGCAAGACCTCATCTCAAAAAAAGAAGTAAGTGTTATTAGGTGTCATTATTACCATTTTTTCAGAAGTGGCAAAGGCTGAATGTTTGTATCATCAAACATCAAAAATGTGGCAATGTCTGGAGAGTTGACTCATCTTTAGCTTTGATTGGGCATTCAGTTGACAGATATTTATTGAGTGCCAATCATGTGACTGGCTGTTTACTGGCCTTCCAGTGCTTGAATTTGGGGTTTGTGGAGGATTTTATGCACAGCAGAGAGGCCTCATACCAGAGACGTAGGAGGGCAGAGGGGTTACGATGAGGGTCAGAGGAGGTGGGCCACCCTTGCCACCTTCCAGTGAGGAAGTCAATTACTCAGCTTGTGTAGCTGCATCTCAGGACAGTAGCCATCTTTGACAGCCCTTCTCCCACAACCTCCAGAAAAGCAAGACCTTGAAAAATTTCAGGTTAAAAAGCAGCTCTCAAATTCCACTGTAGGTTATTCAAAGGAGAAAAAGAATAAAAATCAATACCAACCCAGTCTCCGGTTCTGAGGAGCAGTCACATCTTGTTTGTAACCCGAAGGGATCAATAAGAGATGCTTCTTTTGGTCCATTTTTTAAGCTCAAAACCATGGATGCAATTTGGTTGACAATTATGAACAATCAGTTATCTTGTACGGTCTTGCTCCGGCCGCTGGCGGCCCGATCAGGGTAATCATGAGCTATTACTGAGGGGGCGGTGTTGTGGAGGGGCTGGTTCCTACCCGCTCACCAATGATCATTCAGAAGGAAACAGAATTTGCCGATCAATTGAGTCACTGGGATGGAGAAGTTATGAATACTCTGACACAGAAGCCTGGCTTCTTGAGTTTTCAGACTCATCAGCCAGGGCATAGATTCCTATTGATGAAAGCATCCATCTCCCTGGCTTGGGCAGTTTCAAGGGGCCAAGAGTCTAGGTTAGGACTTGCAAGAGTTCAGAAAATCAAGTGCTCATTGCTGCCCTCAAGAATGCAGAGGGACAACTGTCTTCACGACACCAACATCTGAATTGAGTAGATAAAAAGCTTCGGGGCACTCCTGGGTGTTAAATGCCCCAGAGACAGGCCTGAGCTTGGGCCTGGTAATTCCCTTGTGGGGAACATTCCTCCAAGATACTTAGCATGTGGCCCACTTTGCTGCCAGAACCCGCAGGGCCAGCCCTGTGCAGCATGGCTGAGCACCAGAGACCTCAACCTCTTTTAGATGGTGGGCATCTTTGAAAAACTGGTGAAGGCTCTGCATCCTATCTAAAAAATTGCTTAGACACCAAAAATATGCATTAATTTTAATAGGGGCCTATGAAAACTAGGATAAGAATGTCAAGGCCAAGGCTTGGGAATCAGATAAATCTTAATCCCCATCTAGGCTCTACCATTTGCATGCCATGTGATTCTGGGTAAGTAACCTAAGGTCTCAGAGCCTCAGTTTCCTCCCTGTGCTGGGAATGGTAATAGTATCTACTTAAGAGCATCGCAAGATAATCCATGAGAAACACTAATCCGTGTGCACAGCATGTAATAAGTGATTAATAAACATTAACTGGTATCATTATTAACATGAATAATAATTAATTGGAAATAGCTAAAGTCGTAGAGGAGAGGTGATCTCTCTATGCTGCATCTATAAAATCGGACATACTAGGACCCACCACACAGATGCTTTTTAGGAAGTGTTATTTAAAAGGATTTGTGTGACACATTTAGCTCAGACCTGGAACATTGTACGTGCTCAATAAATAGTAGTTGTTTATTATAATTATGATTGTTAATATTTGTCACTAACGAATGTTAGCCATTGTGTCCTGGGCACCTCGCATCTTCCCGGGAGTGGGCTGTGGCCAAGGGTGAGCCAGAGACCCAGATAATGGTGCTTATAATAGACTGTGGCAGGGTGGTGGGGGGTGGGGAGGCAAAACACAATCACATGATGCAAGGTCTGTCATGGACATGCTGTGTGACCTTGGCTAAGTCTCCTTCCCTCTCTGAGCAGCACCTTCCCTTAATATATAACTGGAGATTGAACTCGATGATCTCTACTGGTCTAGACTCTAGTTGTCTCAACCTATCTAATGAACTGCTGAGGAAATTTCCTATAGCTGACACTGGGTCATGCCAGGTGTGGCTTGATGGAGAGGGTGGGCCAGGAGGAAGAAACAGCACAGGCAAAGGCAGAGTGTCCTCCTCTGCCTCCTCCTTTCCCTTGGAAACTTAGGGCTTATTGCCTGTGGGGACTTCCTGGAACCTCCTGGCCACTGGGGATCATCCCCTTCCATCGCTGCTCATTGGCCCTGCAGGGCCACCCAAGTGTTGTCTTCAGTTCAAGTCCCCTGATATCACTCCCAGAGAACTGGGTGACCTTTCTATAGAGCACACTTCTCACTGTTTCTTCTTACCCATTTAGTTATATGACTCTTTGGTTCAAGTCTAATTTCCTCACCAGACTGCATGCTCCATGAGGTCAGGGGCCGTAGGCTTAATTCACCCTTGCATTTCCAGCTCCTTTCCAAGTGCCTCCCCACATGGTAAGTACTTGATATATACTTATTGAATGGATGAATGGATAGAAGAATGGATGGATGGATAGGTTAAGAGGAGAATAAAAAACTTTCTATAGAGCCAGCCCCTTACAAGTGTGAGTTCAAAGGAAGGTGGAAGGGGATGGAGCCCTATATATCCATAGGTCAGTGTTCTGAGGGTGTCTGGGAGGCATCACATATCTGAATCAAAATCCAGGTCTCCTCCCAGCTCATAGCATTGCTACTAGCAACAGGATGGAGTCTTGGAGTCCTGGATATGCCCCTATCCTTTTCTGAGTCTTTGCAACCCTGCCCCAACACTTCTTCCCACTGAATAGCAACCTTGTGCTCTTGTCTTCCTCACCCCAAACCATCCTGCATTCAGGAAATGATCTGACTCATTCAGGAGCCCCCGAGACTTAACTGTTTTCCATTCTTGGGGTTATTTACATTTTAATAACTAGGGCCTTAAAAATTAAGTCCAAGGGGTGAGGTAGAGATGTTGAGACAGCAAGCCCTTGTGTGGAGTCTCCTGGTGCTCAGAGAGGTCTCTGGGTGATGAGGGCTCGGGCCCTGCTGGTTGATGTTCTCTGGGCAGGTTTGTAGGTCATGCACCTTTTCTTCCCAATCCCCATCCCCTGAAAATGTTCTTTATTTCCAGAATCAGGCTGGGATCTCTGTTGTGGGTATCATGGAACCTTTCAGAACCCAGCTGCAGGCTCTCCTTAGTCCGTCTCCACCCCGCCCCAGACTTACGTTCCTCTACCTGCCCAAGCCACCCAACTCGGCTGGGAGCCCGTGATTCCTTATCTCCCAAAGATGTGGCTCCTGAGCAGGGAAGCAGAGGTGGAACTGGAACAGCCAAGCTGCTACAAAGCCAGAACCAGGTTTGCAGGCAGCCCCCAGCCACTCCCTGTAACTAGGCAGAAGCTGGTCGGGAGGAGGAAGGGAGCGAGAGCAGGCACGCAGCACCAGAAAAACAGCCCGGTGAAGTGCCTGCAAATCCTTCTTTTAAACCATCTCTCAGAAGGCCCAGATGGCGATCAGCAGCCCCAGAGAGAGCCCCTGGGTGGGGAGGTGGTGGAGGGAGATGGGTTAAAAGGAAGGGGCCTTTTCACAGCCTCCCCAGGTTGGAGAATTGGTCTCCCAGTGAAAAGCAGGCCCACTTTAGCCTAAGTGACTGGTCTGTGCAGCACATTCATCTGGTATTCATGAGTCTGGCATTAACTCTAATGGCAAGGCTCGGCGGGCTGTGACTTGGATACTCCACATGGCCTTGCTGCTCCCTTCCTGGGCCACTATGTGATTTCCCATTAGTGAAATGAACACGTAGAATGCAGAGTGACAGTAGCCTGGCCTGCTGGGCGGGGCGCACACACATGCACATGCACGACTGCACGTTCCCACAGAGGCAGGCACATTGGGCTGGGTTCCAACCCAATGCCTGGGTGAGGGTGGCAGGAAAAGCACCTCCAAACCCAGCTAAAGACCCTCAGGGAGTTGTCTGGGGGCTGCTACACCATGAGGTGCTAGAGAGTTACAGAGGAAGATGACTGACCCAAAGTTAGGAGACCAGGGATCAAGTCTCAGCAAACAGCTAAGATTTGCTGGGTATCATTGTACCCCTGACGCCGTACCGTATATGTAAGCTGCCTTGCCCCCTCAAATCTTCACCACAAACACTCAAGCAGGCATTATTATCCCATTCCATAGAACAGGAAATGGAGATCAGGTAACTTCTTGCCATCGTACAACAAAGGGGCAAAGCCAGGATTGAAACCAGGTCTGTCAGATTCCAGCCCAAACACAAGCCAGCGCTGTCACTCTGCTACTTACAAAACCTATGGCCTTCTCAGGGCCTCAGTTTCTTCATCTGAAAAGTGGAAGCTTACACCTCTTATTCCTTGGACATAAAATTATTGTGAGAATGGCAGGTTAGAGCCACAGAGGCAGACAGACAAATAGATCTACTCCCTGAGAGTTCTAAGCCTCTTTGTCCATGGTAAATTCTAGGCTTGAGATGCAGACTGAAAAAGCAGAAGGCACTATAGATATTCTTACCATGAAAATCCTACTCTAATAACTCAAGACATTTTCTCTTCCTTGTGAAGAAGAGTGCAACTGACACATTATGGGAGAAGCACCCCTAGCCAGGTTTGGCAATGTCTGGAAAGACTCAAGGTGGTGAATTTCTGAGAATTCATTGCCTTGAGGGCAGAGGGGAGAGTCAGCAATAGGTACCTAAGATATCTGACCCTTCTGCAGGGCTCTGGCCCACCCAGAAAGAAAGGGAAGTTTCCCAACCCCTTCTTGCATCTAACCACCCTTTGTCTTGTTGACTCTTTCTTAGGTCAGTTCTCCCAGGGCCTAGCCTAAAGGACATTTACTTCATTTGTACCTGAGTGAGGGATCACTGAGAAAACATGAACTGGCTTTCTGAGAAGAGGACAAGGTAGCCAGAAGGCTGATTTTCTTATGTCTCAAGGGCCTGGGCACTTCATGGTGAAGCCACCAGGTGTAGCCTGACCTGGGAAGACTGAGGCAGCAGAATGCCCACTCCAAATCACAACCCTCACCTCCCCTATCCTAACCATGAACAAAGCTGCAGTCTCCTCTCTATAGGGGGTGGGGAGGGGTGCCCAGCTTGCCAGTCTGTCACTTCCATACTGAAATGCCCCAGCTACAGGCACGTGGAGATTTGTGCATTCCAAGTGAGAAAGGTGCATCAAGATGATCTGCTGATCATCTGTCCTAGAACTGGAGGAGGCCTCAGGAGAAAGGAAGGCAGGGCACTGGAGGGGGAGCCGGTCAGGTTGCTGAAGATGAGCTTGCTGGAAGCCACCATGTGGGTGAAGCTTCACACTCCCCTTTGTGTGCTCAGCCCCCAGGGGCAGAGAAGCCAAGCTCCTTCCCTCACTTGCCCTGCAAATCTTTCTTACCATATTTTGTGAGAAATTCTACCCCAAGAGATTCTACACCCATGGATGTGTGTGTATACACATACTGCATATACACAGATGTAAGTATGTGTATTTGTGTATTTGTGCATATACATACACAAATATGAGCATGTCGACGTGTGTGACATGCATGTGTGCATGCACATAAGTGTTTAACACACACATAGGCCCATATGTTTGCATGTTGTGTGTGTATTCCTAATCTACCCTTCTACCAACTCCTTTTCCTCCCTAGGTAACCGGGCTTGCAGAGTCTATTCTTGGCTTCTTTTCTCCTGGGTCTACACTTTATAGAAGATCTCATTCTTGACCATTGCTTCCTTCCTTCCCCATGAAGATAAAACTGCCAAATTCATCTGGACAATCTCTGCCCTCTTTTCTGAACTCTCAAGCCTTGTTTCCAATGGATGATCTATGTACATCTTAAGCCCTGTGGTCCCAAATTGTCCCTTATCACCCTCTTCCCTAAACCAGTGTTTCCTCCAGACCTAAGTATTCCTGGGATTGCATTCATCACCATCCAGTCTCCTTCATCTCTCACCTGTCATCTGTTGGAGGCCTGTGGCTCCTCCCTGTGAAATATTCCCTTTTCTGTTTTCACTGCCGCCATCCAGGGCCAGGCTTTTATCACCACAAACTTGTTCTACTCAATAGGCCCCAGCTCATCTTCCAGCCGCCGGACCCTCTGGTCCCAATCCACCCAGCTCAGGGAGAGTGGAGCCATTTATAAAAGCACAATCTGGATCTCACTTCCCATTCCAAACCTTTTGCTGGGTTCCTATGGCCTTTGAAGCCAGCTACACCTGAACCCAAATCTCCCCTCTAGCACTTGCTACCTGTGGGACCCTGGCCATGTTATGGGGCCTCTCAGAGCCACACCACGGTTTTCACAGAGTTATTATGAAAGCCAGGCAACACAACATGTGAAAGTACTGCAGAGTGTCTTTTGTGTAATATGTGTGTTACATAGATATGTTTTGATATATTTTATAAATATGCATATGTATTATATAAAATCTATATATGTTCTTAATATCACTTATTTGGGAGAGAAACAGTGATGTGTATGTGTATACAAATATGTTGGATAATGAGTATTATATGTGACTGCATGCACAGAATTACTTTTATTTATCTATCTTATATTCATTTTTTATTCATTCAGCAAGCATCTGTTGACACCTATTATGTACTATGCATCGGCTCAAATGTACAGAAAGATATGAGTTCTAGCCTTTACAAATTTGCCACTATATATGAACTTACTCTCAAGTCATAAGCCCTGAGAAAAATCCAGGTTTATCCATCAAGTCCTAACTCCCTTTCTCAGTCAGGGTTCCTGGGGGTGTCATGGTATTTTCACGGAGGCCTGGCTGGAGTTATTTGCCTTGGAAGTCACCAGGCTCCACAAGGAATCCTTCTGCAGCCTGGAAATCCTGTCCCCTACCCTGTTTTTGCACTGCAGAGCATGAGGCCCCGTCAGCGCAGATGGTGGGCCTGGGCAGAGGGGCAGAGGTGGAGCGAGGCCCCTGCACACTGAACCTGGAAAAGTCAGGCTTGCATTTGAGCAGGGGGAGGTGGAGGTCGACAAGGCTCCGTCAAACTGAAGTCTTTCCAATTTGCTTTCAGGAAGGAGCTCCATTAACGTGAGCGTTCGGGGAAAAAAACAAAAACACTAATCACCATCCGAAATGTACATGCTATTTCCCATCTGGTGTGCGGAATTGGATCGTCTTGGGAGTCTCAGGAAAATGCAGCAGATGGGCTGGGTTTGGAGCTCGTCTACCCACAGGCAGTGGGGAGAAGAGGAAGAGACTTGGCACGGGAAGCCGGCGTGTGTGAGAGATGGGGGGCCCCGCCGGGTCCCCATCAACTGGGTCCTGGAGGAACCTTCCCCACCCTCAGATGCCTGATGCAGCCAGAGCAGCTGTGTTGGCTGCCCCTGTGGCTTCTGGTCCATTATGGGAAACAGCAGCTCATGCTCTCAGTTTGCAGAAACTATACTCAGGCAGCATCAGTGCCAGGGAAAGATGCGAGGGGATCAAACACTTGCCGGTGTTGCTTCCTAGATGTGCCACTCAGGCCAGTCACTCACCATAGGTCATTGACAGTGCCTTCCAGAGTCATCAAGAGGCTCAAATGAGGTCAATGGGAAGCGCCTAGCACCGTGTCTGCATGGGTTATTATCCGGTTTGGATGACCCCAAGAAGGGACTTGGAAATGCTCCATAGGGGATGGATGTTGGAGAGAAGACCTTGCCCTCAAGCTTATGGCCTGTTGGGCTGAAGAAGAGGTGCCCAGGGTACCCCACTATCACCACTGCAAAGGGGCATGTGTGTTACAGACAATAGCTCATCCTGTGACCTTCACCTGGAGTCAGAAAGGAGAGGGGGTTCTGCTCAGCAGGCAGGAGGCTGGAACCGCTCCTCACTGGTGCAAACAGAGAAACTTGGGGATGAGTGGCAGACAATCAAGGGGGAAAACAGGGTCCCTGGAGAAAAGAACCACGAGGAAGGATGCTCTCAGAATTCTCCATGCTCAGGGTCCCTTCTAGAGAGGAGATGGCCCCCTCCCCCTCCTCCTTCTGACCCCCCACAGATGACTGCTGTCCTATCAGATGGCAGAATGCCACAAATGCCTTTCTTCTCTGCTGTGACTTTCAGTCCCCCTCCCCAGAGCACTCCCTCCCCCAAACATCTAATTAAAGAGAGGAAAGTAATTAAGGAAGGGCATGGAACATTCCCCGTTAACACTGAACTTAATAACGCCCCCAACCCCTCCCCCCACTTTCGATCCATAAATATGACACGCAGAACAACTCACTGCAACACCAAATTGTTTATTGCTTGCTAAGCTGGAAAGCACTTGAATTAACCTCCTGCATAAGTGGAGTTAGGAAAGATCCAGGCGTCTTTAAGTGGAAAGAGGACATGAGCCAGACAGAGTCCTTATCAAGGAACCTGGAGGATGGGGCCTCATTCACTCCCTCACTCACACACCCATTCATAGGAGCGTTTACTGAGTGCCCACTCTGTAATAGACCATGTGGTAGTGCTTGGGAAATAGAGGAGAATAAACCAATATTGCCTCTGCAGTTGGAGACACGTTGTCCTTTGCAGTTTTAAAAATGGCAGCTGTGGCCCAGTGAAGGGAGGGCTTGCTATACTTGACAGAAGACTGGGCTGGAGACTGAAAATAGATGGCAGGACCCTCCCATCCTACCCCACCTTTCTGGCTGGACCATTGCAATTTAACAAGCCTATGATGTATTTCAGGCGCTGTGGGGGTTATAGAGACAAGGCAGACACTGCCCCTGACCCAGAGAAGCTCATAGACTGGGAAGACAGACTGGGACACAGCACTAATTGCAGCCTTCAGAGACCTATTCCTTAACTGAGATGTGTGCAAAGTCCAGGGAAAACACAGGGCCTGGAACAGTTAACTGTGGGGAAGTTGTAGAAAGGATCACAAAAGAACTGACACTGAAGTTGGGTTTTGAAGCATAAGCAGAAATTCCCAATGGAGAAAAGGATACAGAAAGATTTAGGTATCATACCTAGAGAGACTGTGTAAATGTGCAAAGGCATGAAAGTAGATGGGCTGTTTGGGTTGAAGTGGAAATGGATGGAAGAGGTGGAGAGGGTGGGGAAGTCACAGGTCAGGTAACATTAGAGAAGAAATAATTAGCCAGGCACGGTGACTCATGCCTGTAATCCTAGCACTTTGGGAGGCCGAGGCAGGCAGATCACTTGAGGTCAGGAGTTCGAGACCAGCCTGGCCAACATGGCGAAACCCCATCTCTACTAAAAATACAAAGATTAGCCAGGCGTGGTGGTGTACACCTGTAATCCCAGCTACTTTGGAGGCTGAAGCAGGAGAATTGCTTGAACCCAGGAGGCAGAGGTTGCAGTGAGCCGAGATCGTGCCACTGCACTCCAGCCTGGATGACAGAGTGAGACTCCATCTCAAAAAAAAAAAAAAAAAGAGAGAGAGAGAGAGAGAAGAGATCATGGGCAGCCCACACAGTGTGGTATGGCCTATATGGTGAGAGAATGGGAACCCGGCTACTTGGATGCTAAACCTGGTTCTACCACTTACTGTTTCTCCATTTCCTCATCAGCAAAGTAGCAATAATAACAGTGCCTACCTCAAAGGGCGGTTGTATGGATTAAAAGAATTAATACATGTGAAGTGCCTAGAATGGTGCCTAGCATGCAGCAAGCCTTCATTTGTGTTTTTTCTCTCCTTCAAGGCCAGGAGGGGCTTATAGGGGGGATTCCCCTTCCGAGTCCCCTAAGTCCCCAAGTGCCTCTGCTTATGATTGACCTCTTATGGCTATCCCACCCTGAGACACTTGTCCAGGAGCCATTAGAGGGTTTTGAGCAGAAGAACAGCCCCCGCTTCCTTTGCATTTTGTATTTTGGAAGGGTCCCTCCAACAGTGACTGAGATACAGTGTTTTGTACTATTATAACAGAATACCGGAACCTTGGTAATTTATAAAGAGCAGAGATTTCTTTCTTTCACTTCTGGAGACTGGGAAATTCAAGACTTAGGGGCCCACCATATCTGGCAAGGGCCTTCATGCTGCGGCATCCCACAGAGGAAGAGGGAAGAGCAAGAGAGTGCAGAGCGCAAGAGAGAATGGAATTTGCTTTTATAACAGCCCACTGTCACGATAACAAACCCATTCCCAAGATAGTGACAAGGATCCATTCCTAATCACCTCCTTAGATGCCACCTCACTCTCCTTTGTATTTTCTTTTAAAAATTAAAATGTTCTAAAACTGGATGGCAATGATGGGTGCATAAGTTTGCAAATTTACTTAAAAATCATTAAATTGTACAGTTTAAATGGATGAAGTTTATGGCATGTAAATAATACTGCAATAATGCCATTTTTAAAAAATGGCCCCCAGGTGATCCTAGTGAGACAACTCAGCCTCGGAGGTGGAGTGGGCCCGGGGAGGGGAACTCAGAGCCTGACTTCAGGGCTGGTGGGTGCCATGGGGAAAGGACAGAGGCAGTAAATCTCGCAGAAGCTTGTTCAGTGCTTGCCTGGATTTGAGGTTGCTTCCCCGGGCTTAAATTCCTCTCTCATCTTGATTAAGGAAGCCACTGGATTTTGCTGAGGGCTCTCCCTCATCTGGGCTCCCACAGTGCCCACATCTGCCTGCCAGTACAATGCTTGTCCCAATATGTGGAATGCTCTGTTTCCAGGCCTGGCTCTCCTGGTGTCCTGCGAGTTCCTCAAAAGCGAGGACACAGAGCTGGGCAGAGTAGGTGGTCTCTGAGAACACGCTGGGTACTCTGGGAATGCACCATCCCTGGCTTCCTGGGCAGTGTGTGGGTGATGCTTCAGGACCTAGGTGGGGCCTCAGGGATCTGGCCCCGCAAATGTCCTCTCAAAAGCATATGCTAAGCTTGGCCTTCAACTCTTGGTTGCTTCAGCAGCTATTCTTGGCAAGACATTTCAATTTCTCCTCCTCCTCCTCCTCCACCCACCATCCGCCTTCATTTGTGCTTTTTCCCCCTTCAAGGCTGGGAGCTGTTTATAGAGGAGAGTCCCTTTCCTCGTCCCCCAAGTCCTCAACTTTGTCCCTTCTGCTCTTCTCTAGGTCATTATAACTCCTACCCATCTTCCTCCAACTTCAGTCTGGGTCGAAAGCTCCTACTTTGGATATGACCTTTAGTTTGTCCTTTGCCCCGTGTGGGTTCTCAAGTTCTCATCCGTCCCCTCAAACCCTACACATATTCCCTTTATCCTTCTCTGAGTCTCCATGATCTCTACCTGCATCCCTCTCTTCCTGTCTGTGCCCCTCAGCATTTCCCATTTTTCCCCTTGGATTTCCCCTGTGGCCCTATAACCCTCCTGTGCCATCTCGGCCCCTCCTAGTCTGCCGGTGACAGTGGGTCACCAGGAATGCTTGAAAAAAATCATAAAGACACGGTTGAGGGAAGCAGCTTGGTAGATTTTTGAGACTAGCTTGAAATGTGATTGGTGTAAGAGTGTTCCCTTGCATTATCTAGCACATTGTCTCCATGTTTCACTCAATGGTTTGTGTGCTGTGTGGACACAGGACCAGCCCCAAACTTCCCACTACAGGCTGTGGAATTCTAGTCCATACCCCTGCCTTTATGTCCTGGCTTCTGGCCACAGAGCATAAATTAGCAACATAATGACCATCTAACTGGGGACTCCCTGGAGCATGGTCTGCCCAGTGGGCTCTCTGGAGTGGGGGTGGGGGTATGCCCAGGAGAAGAGTCCTGTAAAAAGCCATCGGTGGCCCCATCCAAGCTGCTCCTTCATGCTCCTCTCTTCCCTAGGGCAGTGAGGCCACCATCAATGGCCCAAGAGCCCTGACCCGAAGTGTAAGGAGCCTCCTGTCCTTTTGGCAGGGAGGGTCCCTGGGTCATGTTGGATTCCCTCCTATCCCTGAAGAATGACTATCAGATGCTTATTCTCCATTCCCATCGCCTGGTTCCCGTCTGTCCTCAGTCTTTGAGCTTCTCTGAGTGTCCTGGTGCTTGGAAGGGTTGTGTGTGTAAGCTTGAGAGCAAAGGGACTCTGTTGGCTGAGTGAATAGAACGAAATGAAGCCAACTCAGAGAAAGGAGGCTGTGGCTACTGGCACCTGTCCCCGGTTCATTTACTCAACCCAACCAAACCCAGGTGGAGGGCTGGAGCCTGGGATTAACTGATTGGCAGGCTTGGGATCCCTGCAGCACAGTCCCCCTGCTGCCTCAGAGATAACACAGAAATGGGGCTGGCTCCCACAGACAAGCCTCTTCCATCCCCTGCCCAGGCTCTGGCCCAAGCCTCTCCCGACTGCCTGCCTCCACAGCTGCATTCCTTCTGTCCCCTGGGAGACACAGCAGCACTCAGCAGCCAGGCCTCGGAGCTGCTTCTGAGTCCTCGGGGTCCCAGCACCCCACCCCCTGCCCCAAGGCTTCCGAAGGGCCCCAGTTCTGGGTAGCGCCAGGACGGGAGTGTCCTTCTTTCTAAATGGATCCTCCTGAGTTGTTCCCTCAGGTCAGATACTGGGCCAGTTCTCTGGGGATGGGTAGATCCTGGACAGAGATGCAGGGAGAAGTTGGGAATATCACCAAGGTCAGGACCAAGAGGAAGCCAAGGTGGGTAGGGGTGAGGGCTTTCTAAGGAGGAGGGATCCTGGAGAAATGTCAAAATCTGATAGCAGGTTTGGGGTGCAAGCCATAAGATTTCCTCCCCTCAAGGCAGTCAGCCAGCCCTCTGGATGAACACAAAGACCCTCGACTCAGCAACCCCACAGCTTCTGCAGACCTGGTCCATGTGGTCGGGGATGGGAGAGAGTAGAGGAGCAGCCTAACATGTGTCACTCTTTCTGAGCCTTCCCCACCCCACTCACATGCAGCCTGGTGAACCTGGAAGCCAGGGATCCTTCTTAGTGTGTGTGTGTGTGTGTGTGTGCACGTGCTGGAGGCTTGGAGGAGAGAGTTCCCCTGAGGCTCTACTCAGAAGTCTGACACTTCCAAGCAGCAGAGACAGTTGATCGCTAAGTGTGACATGCCTTTACAATGTGCCAGGCACAGTTCTAAGCACATCACATGTATTACCTCATTTAATCCTCACAACAGCCTTGCAGGGCAGATGCTATTATTATCCCCATTTTAAAGACAGGAAACAGAGGCACAGAAAATTAGGTAAACTGCCCAGGGATGCTCAGCTGGTAAGAGGCAGAGCTGATTTGAAGCCAGGCTCTCTGGCTGCAGAGTTCATGCTTTCCCGAGTTGTGAGTGGATATTGGTAGTTCTGTGTGTGTGTGTGTGTGTGTGTGTGTGTGTGTGTGTGTGTGTATGTGCAGTAGCATGGGCATGTACCTGTACTGGTGTGCTTGTGTGTGTACAGGCACAGCATCAGGGACAGGTATTCATTCATGCCCAGTTCCCTTCAATGAAACCTAAAGGAATTTCCTCCTTTTCTTTCCCCCAAGGAGCCTGTAGCTCTCCCCCTGCCCAGGCTGCGTTTACCTCTAATCAGTTCATGAAGCTGGTGCTCAGCCTCTGCCCTGTTGCCAGGAGGAGGAACAGCAACAAAGCAAGGCACCTTTGGACACAGAGGTGGTTGGGTGTGGGGTGGGCCTGAGTCCTAGCACCTGCTGCAGCTGGCATTCTAACCACCCCCAGCCCCATTCTGGACCAAACACCAAGTACTTCCTCCAACATTTGGTGGTTGCTGGAAAATCTTATCTCCTCGGAGTAAGGCAGGACAGAGGCTGTATCATTAGGGATCTGCTGTCCCTCAAGGTTGGGACTAGAAATGTCCTGATCAAGGCCCATGTCTGGCATCACAGGGAGGGAAGAACCCAGTGCCCACTCCCCTCTGGACCTGGGGCAGGGAGGCAGCATCTCTTCCCATTGCCTCTGTCTCCGTCTCCCCCTGGGTCCTCCTTCCAAGTGTCCGGACATGTGCTCATCTCCACTCCAAGCCTGGCTGTCTGCCGCCTTGCCTGTCTTGCGGGCAGAGAAGCGCCATACCTCTGTGCCAGAGAGGCACAGGTGTGCCTGTGCCACTCACACAGTGTACCACCTACTGGAATCTTGGCGGAGGGCAGACTTGGGATGGGATCCACGGGAGAGACAGTCTGTGGCATAATTAAGAGTGAACAAAACACAAAACAAAACAATGTTTTCCTTCCTCTCTCTTTTCTGCCACTTGCCCTAATTATTTTCCCACTTTAAAATTCTACATCAACTTTAATTAAGCTGGCCTCGGGCAGGGAAGTCTGGCAAACTTGGAGAAGTTCACTTGTTTATTTTCTTATCACTGAGTGATTGGATTTTCAAGGATCACTCTGTCTCTCTCTCTCTCTGACTCTCTAAGGACGGATGATGGCAGCCTCCTGCCCATGAGGGGACAGGTGCAGCCGAGAACTGGCTCACTGCAGCCTCTGAGGGAGGCACTTCTCTACAAAAATCTGTTGTTGGCTAACTCATGCTCTAGTTTTGTCTCCCCTCCCCCCACCGTTTCCTGCAAGGTCAGGGATCCAGGGCAGCAATTATTAAGCAGTGGAGAGAGTGCTGGACAGGGAGTTCAGTCACTTGGGTCAGAAGCGGTTTGCCACTTACTTTTTGGGCAGGAGTCATTCATCTAGTCATTCATTCATCCACTTTTTAATTCATTTGCTCATTCTTTCACGTTACCTCATTTATTCATTCTCACATTCATTCATGTATTTGTTCTTTCCCCATCATCTGAACAACAATACGGGCCTACTTCTGCCCTCCCCAGCAATATTTCCCTCCTCTGAGCCCATTTCTTCCCTCCTGCATCCCCGGGTTGCTCCAAAGACAAGAGATGATGTAAGTGGAAGCCAGGATGGCTCTTGGCTCAGTGAGGTGGCACCGTGGGGCACCTCGGATGTTACACCCATCACCAGATGTGGACTCTGGGTCTTTCTGGGCCTTGGTGCCTGCTAGTAGGACAAATGCCCAGATGCTTTCCAGGGTCAGGGGTGTTGGCAGAATCTTGAAGTTTGCTGAATTTCATCATAAAGTGGAGGATATGAGGGTGGGGCTCTGAAGAAGCCAGGTCACCTGGTGGCTGGCGGGAGCAGCAGTGTCTGAGGCTCAGCCCCCAAAGTGACTGAGGACAGGAGAAGCAGACAGGTGTCTTTGCTGGGTGTGGTGAAGAGGCAGTGCATGAGGGACAGAGTGACTGAGCAAGTGAATGGATGAGTGTGTGAGTAAATATGTGAGTGGGTGACCGAGCAGAGGACTGAAAGTAAATGAATGAATGAACTACTGGATGACTGAAGAAAGAATAGATGGCTAAGTCAATGAATGAATGGATGAGTGAATAATAAGTAAGCAGATGAATGTAAGTAAGAAAATGCGTGAGGGAGCAAGTGAGCCAATAATTAAGCAAAATTAATGGATGAATAAGTGAATGAGTGGGTCATTGGGGGATTGGAAGAATTAATCAGAGAATGACTGACTGAATGGTGAGTAGATGAATGGGTAAGGGACTGAGTAAATGAACAAGTGAGTGATTGAGTGTATGAAAATAAATGGATGATCCTATAAACAGATGAATGAGTGAATGGATGTGATGGAATGAATGAGTACATGAATAAATTAATTAGGGAATGGATGAATGAGTGAGTGAGTGAGAAGCAACTTTGGTCCCCACCCATGGTGCTGAGGAAAGGGAGCCTGTTGCCAGAACCTGGGAGGCAAGGAGGTGCTGGTTCTCTGTGCGTAATTCCCCCCACCCTGCTCCTCACAGAGCAGCACAACCCCCTCTGCTTCCAGCCCATCAGCTTCTGTTCCATTAGGTATAGATACAAATGGGGTTGCTGTGTATCTTTTACTCCTCCACCAGAACCGCACCCGGACTATTGAACCGCAGGTGTCAGTAAAATAACATATCTCCGGTGGCTTGTCTACCTGTATCCCTCACTGCTGAGAAATAACTCACAGCAGCGGGTTAAGCTGACAATAAACGCAGGAATTGACTTCAGTGAGAATGAGCTTGGCTGACTGTTGACAAAAATCTAAGGTGATGCAACCTTTGCTGG
This sequence comes from Theropithecus gelada, assembly GCF_003255815.1. Taxonomy (NCBI): domain Eukaryota; kingdom Metazoa; phylum Chordata; class Mammalia; order Primates; family Cercopithecidae; genus Theropithecus; species Theropithecus gelada. The sequence continues at coordinate 64,733,995 of NC_037668.1, read as the reverse complement.
GCTTATTGCTTGCTCAGGTGGCAGCCTGGCTATGCTGTTCCCTTGGGACTGGGATGAGGGACAAAAGCTCCAGGGTGATGAAAGGGTACCTGAGCCAGAAGGCAGGTCACGGTGTCCTGCAAAGGGCTGGGGCATGACTTTTATGGTGAGCACACACTTTGCCATTGAGAGAACACTGTGCAACAGAGTAGGCAACGGGGAACGCCTCTTCTCTTCCCTCCCTGCTCCGGCAGTTGACAAAGATCAGGTAAGGGCTGGCAGCTGCCTTCCTCTCATCATGGCCCCACTCTGGGGTGAGATGAGGCAAGGGAATCACTCCCCCATTCCCACCAAGGCACCCCAGGTGCAGGCTTGTGGAGTAGCCTGGCCCCATGGTAGGACATTTAGGGGAGTGGCTGAAGCCCCATGGATTCAGCGTCCAGCCACCGCCAGCAGCCTGCCTACTGGGTAGCAGGAAGGGAGCTGAAGGTAGGCAGGCCTCGGCAGAGGGCACTCAAGTCCTAGGAATCTGCACTCAGCCACTGCACGCGTCTACTCCGTGGTTTCCCAGGGAAGCAGAGATCATGAATCTCGGTAACTCGAGCCCAGGGCCTCATCACTCACTGCGATTGTGGGGGGATTGAGAGCCAGAGTGGATCAGTCTAAACAAAACACACACACAGGGGACTCCCCCAAAGAGCACAATCGGCCACCACTGGGGGCCCCTCCCGTCTGTCACCCGAAGTAGCTGGGGAGGGGTGGGGGGAGGAGGCCAGGGAGGGGCTGGCAGTCTCAGGTTTCTTCCTGGGAATCCTACCCTCACCCCCCACCTGTGAGCCAGTGGGAGACATGAATCTCGCTGGCAGCAACTCGGGCCAGCTCAGCCGTTTTCAGGGATGTTAATGAAATGCGGGAGCACTTGTCCTTTCAGACAGCGGCCCCTTTTATTTGGGAATGAAAAGCTGCATTAGTCTGAATGACGTTTGGAGGCCTCATAAATCCGGCGCTGGCTGCCTCGTGGGGGAGCAGGGAGCCGAGGCCTGGCTGGTGGGTAGACTTGTTTACCAACAATGCGAAAAGCCAGGATTGGTGGCTCCTAATGCCCGGAGGAGATGCGGCTGGAGATAGTGCCAGCCCTGGTGCCTGCTGGTGGCGAGGCAACCTGGAGAGGCATGTCATGCCGTTGGCAGAGAGGGCTGCAGGTCTCTCTTCATGAGTTAGGGATGACCGGGATCCCCGATCTGCCCTGGTAGAGTGTCTGCGTATTCTGCTCTTAGCCTTCCACAGGAGGCAGCTGCCCCAGTGGGGCTCCGCAGGAGTGATGAGAATTGGCCCCTACAGCTTGTCCCCTACTCAGCCCAGGTGGTAGAGGACAGGGTTAATCCTATGAGCTCAGTAGTTGGCTGAGCCTATATGTGAACCTTGACATCTCACCCACAGTGCCTGACAAATGATGATGCCCAATATGTTTTAGAAGAAAGAAGGAAGAGAGGGAGGGAGGGAAGGAAGAAGGGAGGGAGGGAGGGAAGTAGGAAGGGAGGGAGAGGGGAGGAGAGGGAGGGAAAGGGAATGGAGGGAAGAAAGAAAGGTCACATACCAGCAGTGTGACTTTGTATCTCTTACTTAACCCCTCTGAGGCTCAGTCTTCATCTGTAAAATGGATTTGTTATTTTAAACAAAGATCCTATCGCAGTGGGTGTGGAGAGGAAGAGGTGAAGTGATGCGTGTAAGTTAGTGAGTATATTGTCTGGAACATAAAAACATGTAATGAATACTAGGGGTCATTATGGGGATTGTTGCTGTCGTTTCTCTTCTTGCAATGCATCCCACCCTCCCCTAGACCGGGAGGGAACATGCTGCTGTTAGTTTTGGGGAAACCTCTGTGTTACAAAATGGCTCACAGCCAGGCCAAGAAAAAGGCCCAGTCCCAGGCTGGGGATGGCAGCTTCCCTCTGGCCCCAGGGTTCCAGCTGTCTTCCAAGTCCAGTGACTGGGCCCCACAGCCTCTGCAGCTGGGAGGCTCTTTCCCACCGCAGCCCTACGTGGCAGCAGAAAAAAGCCTCGATCCGCAGTATGCTGGGTAACTCCCGCCCACCCTGGGATGCAGGAGGAGCAGGCCCAGCCTGTGCTGCTTCCCTGGGGCGCCGAGGGGGCTCGCAGGTGACAGAGCCACACTCTCACCTTCTGGGGGCCTCAGCATCCCCCTCTGCCTTCCTCCCTTCGCGTTTCTAGCACCACTTTCATGCTAGCTTTTTTGGAGGCTGCTGCTTCTCCTCCTGCTCCCCTCCCCTTATCCCTCCCTTCCTCTGGCCTTGGATCTACTCCCTCCTGGGAGCCACACCTCTACCTTTCCACTTCTTCTGTTTCTTTGCCAAGCCACTTGCAGGCTGCCTGCAGGACAACCCAGGCAGAATTAGCATCCAGGCACTCCCCTTGCCTGTCCCCAAACCAGCCTTGGGCAATGCTGTTTTAGCCCTGTGTCCTTTGCCTCAAGTTCAGATCCCTTTCAGAATTTTCTTCCTTAGAGAACAATTAGGCCTTTTGGTTCCTTGGGGCAACCAAACCAATTGCAGAAGCTGATAGGCAGGCGATGGGGACAGGTGTGCGTCCTCAAGGAAGGGGCTCCCCCAGCTATAACCTGGAGGCCTGGCCCTCTGCTCCCCTCTCCTGCACTTCCTCCCTAATGGTGCCCACTGGAGCCCTTACTTTTTATTCAAGAGGTGGCAGCTGCTGCTTCCCTAGCTTTGGTCTGGGTGTCCTTCCCTCTGATCCCTCGGGCAACATTTTCCAGTGGCTGCTTGGGAAACCAGCCGCTCCTGCTCCAGGGCGAGGGAGGCCCAACTTTGGCAGAGACAGACACTGGTAACCTCCGTTTGTTTGCTGGATTTTCGAGGATGTCCTCAGGACGGGCACACCCCTCTGTGTTATTTTATGAGGAGCCCAGGGAGTCTCTCCTCCCACAGCCACAGTGGCCTCCACCTCAGGTGGGAGGGCGTCCCCTCCTAATTGGCAGGATTGGCCACACTGCGATATTCACATCCCCACACAATGCCACGGGCCCCTGCACCCAGACAGGGAGGGGAAAAAGAGAGAAATTAACAGGCGGGTGAGAGCTCGCCTCATAGTATATTTGTAAGAAAATTAAAGATTTGCTCTTCAGATGTTGGGGGCCATGCTCTTACCAGACAGCTGGCAAATGGGAGAGATTGGAAATGATAGAATGGATCAAATTATTTAAATGAGAAAAATAAATTCACACACAGCCTAGCCGCTGCCCGGTGACAGATCCGTTTATTTATCTACTGTATCGGCACCGCTTTGTCTCTGTCAAAAAGGTCATTAAACTCACCTAACTGCGTAATTCGCAGCCTCCTGCTCCAGCCTCGCTCCACAGCCCTTCCCTTCCCTCGACACCCAGCGCCACTTGAAAAAAAAATTTATTATTGCTAATAAACAACGTTGTTTTTCTTTTTAACCCCTTTAGCTTGTTCCCCCATGGATCCTACTCCATCCCACGACAAATTAGTTTCTCTTTATTCTTTCTTAGGAGAATGAGAGAGGGAGCACCACCCCCTCCTGCACAGTTCCGGGAGAGGGCTGAGAGGGAGCGGGTCCCGCGCACATGCCCCCCCGCTATATCTGCGGGGTGAGCGGTCTTCCTCCTCCGCAGCCCCGGGACCGGCGCACGGTCAAGTCCAGCTTCCCACAGTAGGGGGTCTGGCTTGGGCTCTCCCACCTCTACCAACTCCCGAAGCTCCCCTGGCCCAGCGTAGACAATTCTCTGAATTCTGCCTCTCCGAACCCCCAGCCCCAACTCTGCTTCCAGGAGGGATGGGGTTGGGGAGGGAAGCCAGTTCCCGGGTCAATCTCCCGCCGCTGCCGCCGTCCAGCCAGCGCCCGCTGCGTGGGAGCCGCGAGGCCAGACTCCGCAGACGGCGGGCTCCCGGTCTGGCTGCTCCAGCGGGCGCGTCTCCTCCAGCTGGTCCGGCCGCTGGGCTGCCGCCGTTTCCCAGCTCGCGGTGCCAGCTCTCGCGCTCCACGCCTGGCTCCCGGGCTCGGTGCCCTCGCAGTCGAAGGGACTGGGGCCGGCGGGGCGGATGGGGACGTCTGGGAATCGAGGAGAGTCCTCGTTCTCCGGACGTCCCCGCACGCTGGGGCCAGGGTCCCCTTCCCCGCTCCCCGCGCAGGTGTGAGCGCGCGAGTGTGTGCCTCGGCGGGTGTGAATGTGAAGTGTGTGTGCGCGGGGGAGTGCGCGGAGGGAGCGCGGGCGGCGCGGGAGGCGGGAGGCAGGGCGCGGGGGAGGGGGTTGGGAGGGAGAGTGTGCGCGCGTGCAACTCCACTCCGGGGCTTTGTGCGAGCCCGGGCGATAGCATCGGCGGCGGCTGGAGGAGGAGCGGTCGGAGACGCGTGCAGCCAGCCCGCCAGCGCCCGGCAGCCGGGGCAGGTGGGAGCCCGCGCGGGAGCCAAGCCGACGCGAGTCGGAGCCGGAGCCGAGTCCGAGCAGAGCCCGGGCGGAGCCCAGGAGCCTCGCTCGCGGGCAGCTCCTGGGCGGCAGCCAGGCGGGGCGGGCGCCGGCGGGGCGGCCCCCCAGTAAGATGTGCGCCGCGCCGCCTGGCGCCCCCCACTCGCAGCGGCGCTCGGGAGCCGGGCGGCTGGGCCAGGCGGCGCCTTCGGGGCTGCTGCGCGCCCGCGCCTAGAGCTGCCGCCCCAGGGAGCCCGCCACGGCCGCGCCCCGGGCACGCTCGGCGGCGCCCAACGATGACCGCTCCCTGGCGGCGCCTCCGGAGTCTGGTTTGGGAATACTGGGCCGGGCTCCTCGTGTGCGCCTTCTGGATCCCGGACTCGCGCGGGATGCCCCACGTCATCCGGATCGGTAAGGGCTCTCTGGAGCCGGGGATCAACGTGCGCCCGGGCGGGGGCGGGAATGGGGGCCTCCGAACACATTCCTGAGAGATTTTCCTAACCTCTCTCCGGGCTGCTGAGCCGGAGACCGCCAGGAGCTCGTCCCTGTGAGGACAAAGTTCCAGAGTCGGGGTCACGGGCCTTACTTATTGGGGAGGAGGCCGCCGGGCCGCAGCGGCGAGGGGCCCTTGGCGCGCTCCTGGGAGGTCAGACCTGGCAGAGTGTGGCGAAGGTTTCCAGTGCGATCCCGAGTCGCGGGCGCATTTCGCGGCGACTGCCAGCATGAATGAACCGCAGCCTACCGAGTTCTGCGATCTGGCTTCTTCGCAGAGTGGGGACCCTGGGGAAGGCGCCAACTTATCTCCTCTGCTCACCTCACTCCCCGCGGCCCCTCGTCCCCACTTCGGGCATAGCTCGAGCGGCTGCGGCGAGGTCGCAGGGCACAGATTCGCATGACGAGGACAGCCGATCTTCTCTCCCGGTGGTCGCCCTTGGCCTCGGTGGCACCGGTTCAGCCCCGTGCAAATGGGGCGGGGGTAGGGGGAGCAGGCCCCTGCTGCCCGCTGCAGCTGGTCCCTGGGGCCAAGGCCTCTCTCCGCCCGGGGCAGCGCAGGTAGAGGGAAGGGACCACGGAGGCCGGCCAGCGCGGCCCAGGCGGGCGGCCCAGGGACGCCAGCGGTTTTTAAAGTTAGCCCAAATTCCTCCGCAGCTGGCGGCGGCTGGCGGGGCTGCGCGCGGCTTTCCGAGGCTCCGGCTTCTCCGCGTCTCTTCTCGCCCGAGACTCTTACTCCGGGCTTTAACTTTGTTGTGGCCGCCCAAGGCACCCTGCGGGCCTGAGCGCTGCGCGTGTCCCGGGCCGGTGACCGGCAGGGCTGGGCCTGGCTGGGCTACGACGGAGCCTGCATCACCGAGGGCCCTGCGCCCGCCGCCAGGCCGGAGACCTGGGCCGCCTGGGTTCACTCGGCGCCAGCACCAGCGCCTGGCACGAGGCAAGCCAGACTCCGCCGAGCCAAGGCCACCCTCCTCCTCTGCAGCTCTTCTCCAGGGCGGACCTTGGGCCGTCAGCTGCTTGAAAGAGGTGCCGGAACCGGTGTCGGGCTTGGTTTCCGTACTTCAGATTTTCCTAGGAGGCGGTCAGAAACCCAGAGGATGGGTCTCCTCCCGGGCGGACGCCCGGGGACCGGACCCTCTTGAACTCCTGTCTGGATGGGGCAGAGCACAGTCCTCGGCTCTGCCCACGCTGAGATCTTTCGGTCCATGCCCAGGACCCTGGCAGGCAAACACCGGCAGGCACCGGAGGCAGATGAGGCCAGGCACGGGAGGGGACTCTGGGGACAGCCCTTATGGTCAGACTTAACCATTTGCAGCCCAGGCTGCTCCTGACAACCGAAATGTCTTCTATCTCTGTGCCTTTGCCTGCCCCGAGCCCAACTTGGCACCATTCCAGGGGCAGGAAGCCCCCCCACCCCCGCCAGTAACGGACCAGCGCTTCCTTTATTCCCTGTCTCCTCCCCTCTGCTTTTTTGGGGGCCTGCGTCGTAGAGTGTCCTTGGGGAAAAAGGTGGGGAGACTGAGAAGACGCTATCTGCCCATCGCACGGATTGCAGCTCCCTCTTCCTTGGTCCTTCCTCCATAGGGGTGGGGTGGGTGTGCTCCCAGCCCAGCCTCAGGAAGGGAAGTCTTTGGAGGCCCAGAAAGACAGGCTACGGTGAGGGCAACCTCAGAGGGATAAGCTGGGAAGGCGCAGGATGATGTATCCTTACTGTGAAATTGAATGGGTTAGGGAGTTCCTCCCAGCCCTTAGGAAGAGCATCCCCAAGCCTACCCGCCCTTTCTTGGGTTCAGCGTGTAATAATGCAATTAACGGATGGCAGAGCCCTCCTCTCTTCTAATCTTCTTCGTATTAAGCCCCAGGATTAATTAGCGTGTCAGCCCAGGCCATTTATATCCAAGAGCCCTGCCCCATTTGATTCTCAGCCCATGGACTGGGGTGTTGTGCCTGCGCCAAACGTGACCGCCAGAGCTGTGCCAGTTTGGGCGGAGGATGGGAGGACTCTGAGGCTTCTGGGCTTCTCTGGAGCCTCCTGGGGAGCTGAGCTTCTGTCCTTCTGAGCCCCTGCTCGAACCCCAGCTGGAGCCAGGGAGCTACAGTGGTCATGGACAGAAAGAGCGAGAGCAAGAGAGAGAGAATGAGAATATCATGCTAAAACCCAAACACACCGCCTTGGCTGGGCCAGGTGCCATCTCCCTTTTCCCATCTCTGCCATCCCTGGGATCTCAGGGCTCTGGCTGGGGCTATAAGAATTGAGGCCCTCTGGAGTGTGCTAGGTGCTTCTGGTTCTCAAGACTGGCGCCTCAGCCGGCTGAGCTTGGAGCTGAATCCTTCTCCAGCAGCCAGGCGTTGCCGAGTATCAGCCCGGAGAGGGCTTTCCTGCAGGTGTGAGAGGGGCTCTCTGGGCTGGGGAGCATCGTACCCGCCCCCTCTCTTTGTGCCTCTTTTGGGGGCTGAAATTTCCTCTTAGACAAGGAGATGGATAGCTCAGCAGTGTGACACAGTGTTCAAACAATCTGTCTTGAATAGATGAATTGCATTGCTCTGTCTTTTTGTAATTGTGTCTATCAGAAGGAGAGGTCAAGGCATTGATTGCTTGGATGGTTTGCAAGTAACAAAAGACAGTGAGGGAGAGAGCAAGGGAGAGAGAATAATTGGATTGTAGTCTGCGGGAAAAAATGATCATTGATTATTTTATGTGAATATGTGGAAGATGTATTCTGTGTATGATTATCAAATGTTGTTCATTGAAGGTTTTCAAGGCATATTGTTTGGCATTTTATTATTATTATCATCGTTATTATTGTTTGGATGAATCCTAGTCTTAACTCATGGAAGGCAGTTTAATGCATAGATTCTCTCAGCCAAATAGGCTTGAGTGACCTCCTGCGGGGACCTGAATTTCCAGGTGGCCTGGCCCCAAAGCTGTAGTGGAGGGGCTGCTGGACTTGGAGTCAGGAGGTCTGGTTTTCTGCTGCATCTGCCACCAGTTTGTTGGGCCATTTTCATCAAATCACACCTCTCCCTGGAACCCCAGGCCTCAGTTTCTCCATCTGTAAACTATTTGGTTGGCCTTAATGGTTGGTATGTTCTGTGGTTTCAAAGTTCCCTTTAGTGCAGCCTGGTGGGCACTGTTATGCTACTGTAGGTTTCATGGTTAGGTCTCCCCTCATGTTACGGGCATATGTAGGATTGAGGGCCAGCCTGGAATTTGAAAAGGGAACTAGACAGTGATAGCAGCAGCTGGGGAAGCCTGGCCAGCTCTTCTGTGTGTTGAGGAGCTGAAGTGGTTGGTGGCGATCTCCAGCCAGCCAGTGGGGAGGTTTGAAGCCAAATGACTGCAGAGACATAAAGCAGGTGTGTGGGGGGTGGGGAGAGGGAAGGGTTGGCCCAGCTCTGGACTCTGAGCATCTACAGATAGAGCAGAACTGAGCTGCAAGGTCCTGAGTTTCGTGAATGTACAGGGGCCCAGCAAGCAACAGCGGCCGATCCCTAGGGAGAGACGCCCCCTCCCTCAGAGTTCCCAAACCGGCCCCATCTGTAACTCTTCTGATCAGTTCACCCAAATTATCCTAAACATTCATCTCTTGAGTTTGGGAGCCACTGTGTGTAAAACAATGAGAAATTTCTTGCAGTGACTGGTGATGCGCTGAAACATCGCCGCCTTGTAGGAGCAGACAGCCGCTGAGTGAAGATCAATAGGGTTTTCCCCCCTGGAAGTAAATAGCTTCAGACAAGACCTGGGAGTGGCCCGCGGGGCCTTAGAGATCACTAACTTGAGGAATTTCTACCTCCACTTTTCAGCCCAGCGGCTGCTGTCAGCCCCAGCTTTCCTGCTTCTCAACTGGAGTTTAATTTTTTTCCTGATGCCTGCCTCGCATTGCGCTAAACAGTCTTTTGATGTCAGGATGACCTAGGGTCTTTAGAGGTGGTTTATGCAAGGTGAGCCCAGGCACCCTGGCCTCACTAGGCTCTTTCAAGGTCACCTGCATCCTCCTGTAGCCAGCAGGATGGCTGACCTCAGAAGTCCAGCTCATGTGTTGTTTTGAAAGGGCTTTGTGGGGTGGCTCTTTATCCCCAACACCTCCAGGAATGCAAGCTGCCTAGCTGCTTTTAGGATCCTTTGTAGGGCCTGTGAGCCTTCCCGAATCCCCACGGTCCCACAGGTACTCTGTCCCTGCTCCAGGAAACAGTCCCCTCCATGAGGGAGGAAGCACAGATGCCCCCGTGGGCTGTGGAACTACCCCTCCTCTTGAGAGAAGTATAAGGCCATACGCAGCACAGACTATAGGCCTGCTTGGTGAAAGGGTTTCTTTTAGCAGGAGACCTGTTTGATCTCAGTGACTGGGACTGTGTTTCTGGTCTGCTGAGGTGGCGCCTCCTCTACCTGCCACAGCAGCTTCCCCTGTCTCTTCCTACCGCAGCTGCAGCCTGGCTTCCCTTGCTTGCTCAGAACCTTCCAGAGGGAACTGAGAGAGCGGATGCTTCACTCCACTGGGCAGCGCGCAGAGGAACTGGGGGGCTCCGCACTCCCCGCCTGGCAACAGAGAGGACCGATGTTGCAAGAGCAGGGCCCTTGTTGAGGCTAGCACCCAGCAGGCACTCGCTTGTCCTCCAGAGGCCGGTGTGGTAGGGCTGCAGCTCTGGGAAGACAGATGCACCAAGGGCCTGCCTGGTATGGAAATAGAGCTGATGCAGATGGGGCTGGCGTCTTGGCCCTGGGCTTGATTCCTGGAGTCGCTCTTCTCCCAGGTGCTGATTCTCCAGCAGCAGCACCAGAGGGCAGTGTGCCTGTGCTGAGATGGCCACCGCAGTGTCTTCTGCCTGGGGCCCCACCTGGGTCTGGAGCAAAATCAGAATAATGAAACAGCAATGACAACAACAATACGATGGCCCCAATTTATTGTGCAATTATTAGCCACTAAGCACTGTGCCAAATGCTTTTCAAACAATGACTCATAGTGTGGGTAAATAGTAAGTGCTCAATAAATGGAGCCATAGGGTTTTTCTCTTCATACTGGGTAGCCTTCACCACCTACAGGTATTATCCCATTTTATAGGTGAGGGAACTAAGCTTGGTGAAGTCACTTGCCCAAGATCACGCAGCCAGTGAGTGGTAGAAGTAGGATAAGAAGTATGGTCTGCCTGCCTCTGGATCCTGTGCTTTTAGCTGGCTTTGCCGTCTGGAGGTGGCAAGAAACGGTTTTTAAAGGGGCTGAATGCAGTGCCCTTGCCCCCACTCTCCATTCTGTTTGCTGAGTGAGGTCTCACTGGCTGGGCTGTGTTGGTCCTGCTCTGGGAGGATGGCCATCTGGGCTCTACCATGCTGAATTCCACCAGTCCTAGTTTTCAGTGTCAGACTGGCCTTGCTGATGAGCTGTGTGGCAGATTCGCCGCCTCCAGGGCACAGGTGTGGATGGCCTTTCCCAGCCTTCCCACCAACACACATCCTTCCACTTACTACATCCCACATTGTCCTGGCTTCTGGATTCTGCTCGAGGCTTTAATCTAAGCCCTAAATAAAGGACAGATTCACCCTTGGGTGAGGTCAGTTCACCTACAGGGATCCCACTGTTCTGGGATCTCTAGTCTACATGTCCCCATTGGAACCACCAGGCTGTCCTCAAAGACATTGTCAAAGCCTTGAGGAAGCCCAAAGGCCTCGTGTCTGTGTCTCCTTCACCCCCCATCCTCCTCACCCAGTGACCTGGAAAGAGAAGGTGATTAGAGAATTAGCTGTCTTTGTTATTCCTTCCTTCCCTCACTTCCCTTTTCCTTCCTCAGTCCTGTTCCTTCTTGCCAACATCCCTTCAAGGCTAATAGGTTTTATGGTCGTTTTATTTTTAAGCAAGAGTCACATCCTGACTTTCTAAATAGGGCCTGCTGCCGCTGGGTCCTGGAATATGTGTTGCTGTGTCACAGACACCGTGGTTTGGGTGTGGGGACCTGGATGCGAGAGCCTTCCTAATCCACCATTCCATCTACAAGAGCAAAGGCAAAGGCAAACCCAGACTTACCCTTCTCTGTCTGCGGTGTTCCTTCTCCCAGGGGGACAGGGGAGCCTGGGATAATGGTGGCTGCCAGGCACTGAGCTGTTCTGGAAGTAGGGGGAAGATGCACTGTGCAAAGTCACTACGAAGGTGACAGGTTTGGGACAGGCACGGTCAGAAGGGTTATGTTACTTTCTAGGGCCTCCATTTCCCCATCTGTAAAATGGGGATGATACTGCCCATTGGGTTAAATAGGTGTGATGTCTTTTCAAAAAAGCTTACGTGCTGTCCACAGTTGAGCATTTCTTTTTGCCCTTGGAGGAGTCTGTGCACAGGTCTGGGAGTAGGGTGATGCTAGGGAGGCCTCCAGGGAGCCAACTCCAAGGAGGCCCTCAAATGAGGACCCTTTGCTTGCATGACTGACCATGAGAGTGGGCGCCTCCTTAAATCCTGGCCCTGGCCCAGCATCTGAATTTGCTTCTGGAGTATGCTTTTCCTCCTACTTCTCTTTGTGCTCCAGAGACAAATCCTAATTGAGCATGATTTGGAGAGATGACACCAAATTGAGGGCCAGGAGACTGGGTTTGAGGACGACAGGTTGTTCAGATTTTCTTTTGTCTCTCATAGCCATGTTTCATGGCAGCCATGCCCCCAGAGCCCTCTGCCCTTCCTTTCTTTGTTTTATTTCCTTTGGAAATCACCTCCAGGGTCCACACTGCCTCTCCTTCTTCACAGCTTAGCTGCCCAGGTCCTTCACCTTGCTTCCTTTGACCTTTACACCTTGTTTACTAATAGTATTGACCTTGGCTGTGGTTATCTGGGGGCGAGTGGGTGTCTAGGCTTTCTCTAATGCATGTGTGTCGTGCCTCCCTGACTAGACAAGGAGCTTCTCAAGGGTGTCTCAGGCCATCTCTCCCCTATCACTTCCAAGAAGCAGAATGATTTTTTTGGAGTCAATAATATATTTCATTGATTCTAAGATGGGATTTTTTTTTTCACATTTTCATATCTCTGACATCAACTCGTGTCTCACATGTCATGTCTAAGTTTACTTGCAGAATTTTTTCTTTCTTGGCACTCTTAAGAAAGAATGGCATGTCTTGGGTCTGATGAAATGTGGTGGATCTATTTTTGAACGTGAGTCCAATGTGTACTTGCTGTGTGACCTTGGGGAAGTCACCGCACCTCTGAGCTTCCATTTCCTCATCTATAAAATAGAAGTATTAACGTTAGGTTGAACCATGTGCAGCTGTTGTTGACCTACAAAAATCTTGTGGTTGACCCTTACAGTACTGTCTGCACAGGGTTGTTGTGAGGATTAAAGGAGATAAGGTATGTAAAGCTCTTTGCATAGTGCCTGATGCTTAATAAATTTTAGTAGAAAAAAAGAGAGTTCCCCAAGGGTGGGGCCACATCTCCACTGACTCTGAGCTCTGAGGCTGTCTGCATCTCGTGTGCCCTTGGCTTTGTGCTAACCCCTAGTGCCCCATACTCCATGCAGCCTCGTATATGGCATCTGCCCATTGCTCACATACCCGTGGGCCCTGCACTGGAGTTGGTGGGCCTAGCAGTCTTTACCAGTTACCCACTGTGCTAGGAAGCAGGAGATGTACCCTTCCTTGGATGCTCCTAATGTCAGCTCCCAGACACTGCCTGGCCCATTATTTTGCAGCATTTTGATTAAAATGCATTTTGCCTATGTTCAGAGCTGGGAAGACCCTGATTATGGGATGTCCTTAAGGGGCTGGTCCAGAGAGTCTTGATCAGCCCTTCTCAGATGGGGAGTACCATCTCGCCTCCTGGGCAGGCCACTGGAGACTAGACAGGGTCTGAGGCTGGAGGCCCTAGGGGATAGACACTTTGGCTCTCCTAGGAGACACCAGGTAATGAGGACAGAGGCAAAAGGCAGGGAGGAGAGAGTCCCTATGGTGATTGTACAGATCGGAGATAATGAGATGGAGTGAGATCCAGGGGGAGTGGTGGCTACAACTCCAAATCCTTTGGTGCCATGCTGAATGGTAGTTAAGGATAGCAGAGAGGGGAAAAGCAGCAAGAAGGAGCTAAGATTCTGGTTTGTATTAAGAGGGTTCCAATCCATAGGAGACGATTAAGTCTTGCGCTATTAAAGGGACTGATGCAGACAGGCTGCCGATGAAAGGGGGTTTATAGAGTTCTCAGAACAACTGCAGGGATGAGCTCTTTAAATATGGGAATGAGGGAGACTTCTGCAAAGCCTTTCTGCATCTGCTTTGCAGAACTGAAATACGCTATTCCAAAAAGCTGCCCAATTGGGCGGAAAAGCAGGAGCAGGGAGCCAAGGACTTTCCAGGGCTCCAGGCATCACATTTCCTGTCTATGGTGAAGAATCAAATAATCTAGGCTGAAAAGAACCCCAGGGGTCATTCTAGGCCTCTAGTTCTCAAATATTAGCATGTGCCAGAATCACCCAAAGCACTCGTTAAGATGCAGATTGCTGGGCCCCATCCACAGACCTTCTGATTCCGTGGGTCTGGGGTAAGGCCTGAGTGCTTACCTTTTAAACAGGTTCCCAGATCATGATGCTGCTGCTCATCTGGGAGCCACACTTTGAGAACTGCTGTTCCAGATCAGTGGAGGACCCCACTACATACAGGTGGACGGCCAGTCTCCGGTTGAATGCCACCTGCAATGGGAGCTCACCAATTTTAGGCCCCACCCATTCTTTACTGCAGATGTTTTGCCCATGCTAATCTTTGTTGCAAATTTTCCTCTAAAAAGCTAACATGTGTCTCCCTGCAGTTCCAGGAGGGCAATATAACTGGGGTCTGAGTGTAGGTTTGAAATTCCTCTGTCTGAGTTTCAACTCTTGATCCCTTCCCTCCTGGCTGTGTGACTTTGGGTAAGTCACTTACTTTCTCTAAGTCTAGATTTCCTTATCTGTAAAATCAGGATAATAGCAGATTTCACCTCATGGGATTATTGTGAGAATTAACATGCCTGGCACAAACGAATCTCTCAGTACATTTAGCTCTCAGTCTAATCTTGAGGATAAGCTCATAGATTCTAGGATCTAACAGCCTGACTTTGAAGGCTGCCTCCCTCACTTCCCACCTGTCTAATCTTGAGCAAACTTTTTTTTTTTTTTTTTTTTTTTTTTTTTTTTTTTTTTTTTGAAATGAAGTCTTGCTCTTTTGCCCAGGCTGGAGTGCAGTGGCGTGATCTCGGCTCACTGCAACCTCCACTGCCCAGGTTCCAGGTTCAAGCAATTCTCCTGCTTCAGCCTCCTGAGTAGCTGGCACTACAGGCACCCGCTACCGCGCCCGGCTAATTTTTCTATTTTTAGTAGAGATGGGGTTTCACCATATTGGCCAGCCTGGTCTCTAACTCCTGACCTTGTGATCTCCCCTCTTCAGCCTCCCAAGAGCAAAGTATTTAATATCTCAAAATAATAATGATAATAATAGTTGTACCTGCCTCACAGCGTTTTTGTAAAGACTGAATGAGTTAATGCATGTGAAGTGCTTAGAACACAGGCATGGTAAGCACTCAGTAAGTGTTGTCTATTACTCTTACTATTATGATCTCCCTGCCCACTGACTCTGGCTTGAGTTTGTTCCCTGTCCTACACTAGAGCTCTGCAGAAACACAAAGGCATTTATTTCTTCAGACTAAAGTGGCTTAATTCCTCCAGCATGGTGTCAAGAGCTGACCACAGTGCTACTTATTTATTGAAACCAGTAAGACCATCACCTCCTCAGGTCTCAGCTTTGGTGTCTGGTTGTACAACACCAGACTGTTTCAGGCTTTTTAGCAGCCATTGCAGTCTGTTGATTTATCCTAAGCTGGTGGTCTCATGAGATCATGAGGTCTTTTCCACAAGTATTGCCGCTGATCTGTAACTTTTCTCATCCTCCCTTTGGCAGTTGATCTTTTGAGCCTAAAGGCAAAACCTATCATTTATCCCCAAGTAAGTTCCATCATTGAACCTTCAGGCAGTTATTCTTACTCATTGTTTCTGGACCACCAGGGCCTATTACCATGTCTCCATGCTTGGAAAGCAGGTATGGATTACACCCTCTTCTTCTAACCCCTGCCTCCCTCCTGGGGTCTGTGGTAGAGCGGTTAAGTGGTTATTAGCCTATAGTATGGTTGGGGTTGGGAATCACTGTTCTGAATAGTGAAGCTTTTGGGGATTCTCATTCTGATGTCTCGCATGCTTCATGCCATCTGAGCCTGGGATAAACATATCCTCCTTCCCTTCAGCCAGGTCTGCCATAAACACATTAAGCAGGAAATGAGCAATGTCAGAGTCTGATGGCTTTATTCAAATGGTCTTGGATCCACTATCCTACACTTTAATGAGCTTCAGAATTCTATTGGCTTCCTTATGCCTTCAGGCCCTTTATGATTTGCCATGGTTGGCATCTCTGGACTCATGGACTGTCCCTCCTTGCTTCACCCTCTCTGATCCACTGCATTGAACATCTAAGTCTCCAGAAGGCACTGTGCTTTCCCCCACACTCTGGGCCTCTGCACTGCCTTTCTTTTTTCTTTTCTTTTTCTTTTTTGTTTTTTTGAGACAGAGTCTCACTCTGTTGCTTAGGTTGGAGTGCAGTGGTGTGATCTCGGCTCACCACAACCTCTGCCTTCCAGTTCAAGCGATTCTCCTGCCTCAGCCTCCCAAGTAGCTGGGACTACAGGTGCACGCCACCACACCCGGATAATTTTTGTATTTTTAGTAGAGATGGAGTTTCACTATGTTGGCCAGGCTGGTCTCAAACTCCTGACATCATGATCCGCCCGCCTTGGCCTCCCAAAGTGCTGGGATTACAGGCTTGAGCCACTACACCCGGCCTGCACTCCATTTCTTTCTTTCTTTCTTTTTTTCTTTTGTTTTGAGATGGAGTCTCGCTCTGTCGCCCAGGCTGGAGTGCAATGGCCGGATCTCAGCTCACTGCAAGCTCCGCCTCCAGGGTTTACGCCATTCTCCTGCCTCAGCCTCCCGAGTAGCTGGGACTACAGGTGCCCACCACCTCGCCCAGCTAGTTTTTTGTATTTTTTTAGTAGAGACGGGGTTTCACCATGTTAGCCAGGATGGTCTCGATCTCCTGACCTCGTGATCCGCCCGTCTCAGCCTCCCAAAGTGCTGGGATTACAGGCTTGAGCCACCGCACCCGGCCTGCACTCCATTTCTTTCTGGCCAACTTCTACTCATACTAAGGTTTCAGTGAACATGTCTTTTCCTCCAGGAAGCACTTCTCAACCTCCATCCCCTTCTGAGTCCCACAGCACCCTCTACTTTTCCTGTTGTAGCACTTGCTGTATTGTAATTCTTGGTTATTTTAGAGATAAGTGCTGTACTGGCATGGGCCATAGCCAGGTTGTTCACCACTTAAGTATCCAGTGCTTCTAGCACAGTGCGGGACTCCTAGTAGATAATTAATAAGTATTTGTGGAATAAATGAATGCAATGGTGAATATGGTCATTTGAATGTAAGTCCCCCTAACTGCCCTGGCATGCAGCTCAACACTTTTTCCATTTTGTCAATGAGGATTTTATGAGGGATGTTGTTAGTTTCTTCCACGAAGTCAAGGTTCTCGTGCTGTCTGTGGTGGTCTTCTGACACACCAGTTCTGCAACTTTTTCTGTGCCAGGACCTTTTAGATTTAGTCTACTGGGCAGAGCTGGAATATTTGGGGGAGTGAGCCCTTCTTTTTCAAGTCTAGGATTGGACTTTACATTCATTGTCTTGTTCCTATCATGATGATTTTCTTGAGAGAGACAAGCTGTCTTCTTAAAGAAGAGACTAGAGGAGAGACCACAGTCCTCCTGCCTTTTCTGACCTTACCCTTCTCTCCTTCCCACTTGCCACTCAGCATCTCGGCTGCTCTTTCTGGGAGCTGAACCAAGGAAGAGAACCTCTGCTGTGCTGTTGTTAATAGGCTGAGCACTCAGGACAGCTGTCAGGCAGAACTGTGGCTGGGCCATTGCTCTGCTGCCCATCATAGATCAGGTCTCTCTTTTTTCTGTCTTGACCACATCACTGGCTCCTGCAAGGATATGTAGACAACTGGTCTACATGACAGCTTGGTGTAAAGTAGAGGTGTTGACAGTTAACCTGGAGATTCAGGCTTTATAGACAGTCAACTGAGGCCCTTTAGCCCTGGGAATACATACATCATCCACATCAGGTTCTGGGGAGAGTGAGTGTGTGCATGTGTGTTTGTGTCCTTGTAAGAGATGACCATATGGAAGTTTGCTTCTCTAGCACAGACTTCTGAAATTGGGGCTCAACCATCTTTCTTTATTCCAAGCCTGATGAGTGAGTAGTGACTTTCCTTTGTATCAGTGGGGAAACTGAGGACTTAAAGGATGGTCCCAGTTCCTGACTGACTGGGCTGATCTGTCTACTCTACCAATGTGGCTGAGAGTAAGGATGGGAGAGGTTTTGCAGTGGAGCCCTGAGCTTCCCCTCCTGAACATAACGGAACTGAGCTCTCCCCTGAGGCCAGCCCGCCCCCCTTTTCTTGCTTCCCTCCCTGGGGAAACATGACACATCATGAGCAGAAAAAGCCTGTTGCCTACATGACCATTTTTCCTGCCCAGTTTAATAGAGGTGACAGCCGTCTATTTTACTTGTCTCGTAACATTGAATCAGTAAATAAAATATGGGTGAACTCTCAGGTTTAGCTGAATTATGGCTGGTCCATGGGGACTGTGGGCTGGAGGAGAGTTGAGCAGAGTAACTGAATCCTTGTCTTCTTGCAAGAGAAGCAGAGCCTTGCATCTTCCTTCTGGATCCAGGAAATCGTTCAGTGCTTGAGGAGGCCAGGCCAGCAAGGTAATCTTGTTTGGTGGTCTCTGAGTCAGTGGAAGAACCAGAACACAAATGGAGGAACCCCAAATGCTAGGGCTACAGGAGCACTACCTGTCCCCATTATTTTTTCTATCACGGATTGGTATGCTGAAGACAGAAAAGAGAAAATGATTTGTGCCATGTCCCTTGATGAGCCATGGGAAAAAACAGACAAACATATGGGTCCTCTGACTCTCATCCTGTTAAGAAAACCTG
Organism: Theropithecus gelada; assembly: GCF_003255815.1. Lineage (NCBI taxonomy): Eukaryota > Metazoa > Chordata > Mammalia > Primates > Cercopithecidae > Theropithecus > Theropithecus gelada. Next base: position 64,716,020 of record NC_037668.1, on the reverse strand, counting down.
ATCTACCCTCCTATTACACACACACATACACACACACACACACACCACACACATACTTGCGAATTTGAAGTTTTACATTTGCAGTTTTAAGAGAGCAAAAGAGCCTAGACTTTTCCGATGTGGAAAAGCAAACCTGTGAAACACTTTTCCGCACTGCAAGAGAAATACAAATTGGATTCACATGTGTTTAGAAAAAGTCAAAAATAACAGATGCACCTTGTGGTTCAGCAAGAGCCAGGGAGGTTGAGGGTCTCCCCAACCTCTGTGTTCAGCACCACGGAGAGCAGCCAGGCCTGGGGGTAGCGGGTGCTGGCTCTTCTAGTATGGGCGGTGTGGTTATTGTAAGGTCTTGTTAAACAGGCATTCTTTCTTTCAAATGCTATTCCTTTAGAACTCTGGTAGGCTAGTAAGAATTGTTATTTGTGGTTGTTCAAATAGAATAACGCAAGGTAAAAGAAAATCAAGGTAATAGATGGAATTTTCTCCTTTTTTTTTTTTCCTTCCACATAAATTGTTCTTAAATCTTTGGTGCCTTGTACGGCTTGTCTGCTAGGGAGCAGCAGCAGATGACAAAACGAGTGAGCATTCCATTGTCAAATATCACACCTGATACCAAGCATCTTGGCTCGGCTTGTCAGCCTCATCTTTCACATCGCATTTTGTAAGTAGGATTGCTAAATGTGATTTCTTAAAAGTATTTTGTGCGTTATTATTTCCTGAGTTGTGGAGACCTGCATACCTATAATAGAGCCATATTTCCTGCTAGTAAATAAAATCATTCCTCATTCAGGTGATGGGAATTAAATGTGTCACAGCTTGGTGGCATTCCCCAAACAACCCCAGCGGTTCCAGGTGCTCTACCACCTGGATGTGTCTGGGAAGGCTTATGGTGGGGCTGGGAATTGACAAAGCCTCTCTCAGACAGAAAAGTCATGCCAGGAGTGACCTCAGTGTTTCTCAGAGAAATGGTACGCTTTTATCCATCACTGGGGTATGGAGAGTTGGCTGGGAGCACCTGGACTAGAGTTCACAGGACCGGAGAAGGTGAAGAGTGTTAGAATGATAGAGTCAGAGGAATTGTTTCACTCGCCTCTGAGGAATTTGCCTCTGAACAAGAAGTGAGGTTTAGGCAAATGGACCCCAAGGATTTAAGAGGTAAGATGGCATCTCGGACATCACACAGCAGATAGAAAAATCCAGGATATTCTGGGAGGAAGTGAGCTATGGTAGCTACAAAGTGAGGGCTACTTTAGGGGCTCTGGCTGAAGATATCTCAGTATGAGGGGATTTGGTGCTTTTTGATGCTCCTACTTGGATTCGCAGAATCAGAAAAATCTGCTTTGAAAATTGTGGTTATTTTTATGCTGTTTGTAATTTTGTGTTTATTTCCTGTCTTTTTCACATGGGTTCTGGGCTGACTCATTGATTCACCAAACATTTATAGAGCACCCACTCTGTATACTGCAGAGTACATAGGGTCAGGGGATTTGTGGGGGCTCCGGGATGCGGGGGCGATGAAACAGCACTCCTGGGTTTGGTGGTATTTGAATGTCCTCGTGGTAGGTCCAATTAGGTGACCTTTAGTAATAGCCGTGGTTCCTTGAACATTTCGGTATGTACAGTTTAGACCACAGCCTTGCACTTGGATCTTCCTCATTCCACGGAGTCCTGGGGAGGAGTAATGAGGCTCAGAGAGATGAAGAGACAAACTGAAAGTCGTACAGTCGAGTTGGCAGGGAGGCTGCATCTCCATTTCACCTTCACTCCTGCTCTTCTTTCTGCCCTTGCCCCTTCTAAATCAGTTCACTTATGTTGTTCCGAGAGTGTTCTTTCACCCCTGAACTGTCACATTTATCCCCCTTCAGGATTCATTTTGTCCAGTTCCCTGTCTTAGCAGAACTGAACCTTAACTTTTCTAGATGGATGGATGCATGTGTAAGTAGGGGGGTGAAAGATAAAGGAAGGCGTTAGTATCCAATTTGTAAGTCTCCAAGGGACACAGTCTGTCTCCTCTGGTGAGGAAATTCTTCTTTCTGACTAACCCAGATCATTCCTGATGCAGTGTAAATCCATCTCATCCATGGACTTTCCTGGACATGGCTGTTCTTGGAGGGTAGGAGGGAACATCTAGCTTGGAAGTCAGTCGCTTAGGGGCTTTTCTTTCTAGGGTTCCACCAAAGAGGCTCTCAGACAATTAAATTGAAATGGCTGTACTTTTGCTCATGGGGGCCTGAGTAGATTTATAATATTTTCTTTTTTAAAAAATTGGATTTTTTTTCATGGAGACAATGATTTATGGAATAATCAATTTCTTTATCTACCTAATACATTGGAGCAATCCGTCAATGCAGACATCAATCTCCCCCTGGGGCTGGGGAGGGCAGACAGCCTTTGAGCCTGACTCGTCTGGCAAAAGGTGGCTTTTTCTATGAGTGACTTTGCTCCCCCATCCTGGATCTGAGACCTGCGGTAAGGAGGGTCAGGGGCTCTTCAGCAAAATATTAATGCTTTCTCCTTATTAGTCTCTGCTCTGCCAGAGAAATAAGGTGCAGTAAGCTCTGTCCCCATTGTACAGTTTGTAGAGACAAAGGACCAGAAAGGGTGCTCAGAGACCAGAATTTGGAGGCATGCATGTGGGAGTGGCCATCTCTAAATCTCTAAGGGTTGCAGTGTATGAGAAGGAGCAGATCTGGTGTTACAGGTCCCAGTAGAATTGGGGCCAGTGAGTGATGGTCCAAGAAGGCAGATTTTGATTCAATACCAGCTATCCACATTCAGTGCTCTTTAAAGATTCAGTAAGTGTAGTGCCTTGGAGTCTAGTGGGCTTCCTATTATGAGCCAGATTCTGGTGTTACCGAATCAGGCCTGTTTTGCCCACCGGGTAGTATCCCAGTCACTGAGACGATGAGTTTTGCAGCAGAGAAAGGGTTTATTCATGTGGCAGCCAAGCGAGGAGACAGGAAAATAGGTCTCAAATCCACCTTCCCAAAGATGAGTTTTAGGGTTGTTTATGGGATAGAGGAGCAGAGTGGTCTGAGGCATGGGGAAAGGTGATTGGGGGTGAGGAGAAGTGAGGCAATCAGTTTCTGCACAAGCGTAGTCAAGCTTCATGGCACTTCATAGGACGATGTCTGAAAAAAATGGCAGCATTAGCATGACCTGAGGGTGGAGCTCTTGGCCCTGTGACGTCAAAAGAGGACTCATTACCCATCCATCATTTGTGTAGGTCCAGTTGAAGGTTCAGTGGTCTCACTCAGTTTGAACTGGACAGGAGCAGACTCTAAATTTCTGAAAAACAACTTAGGCAACTGTTAGCATTGTGATCCATATGTCAGAGGTGTTATCTCTAGTGAATTTGGAGAGTCTTAAAAAAACAAAAACAAAACCAAAAAAAAAACAGCTAAAAGCAAGCAAAGCTGGCTAAGGTTTGACAAGCCTATTCAGGTTTGCCCTCGGCTTCTCAAGCACAGATTGGCCAGGGGTGTTATCAAGGGGCTCTGGATTCCTTTCACTGTGAAATTCTAGGCATGCCCAACTGTGCAGCAAGAGATGCTATAAAAAAATCCAGATTTTCCGAGCTCCCTGAAAAGGCCAGTGCCTGCTCCTGGCTATGCAAACTCCAGGAAGGTCAAGGCCGGTAGTAGTGGTTGTGAAGAATACTCTCAGGCTTCTTTTTTATGGTTTTTAGAAATCTTTTTAAAGAAAACAGCTCAACACCTTTTTTTTTTTTAAAAAAAGAGACAGGGTCTCCCTATGTTGCCCAGGCTGGTCTCAAACTCCTGGGCTCAAGTTATCCTCCTGCCTTGGCCTCCCAAAGTGCTGGGATTACAGGTGTGGGCCTCTACACCCAGCCTAGCTCAACACCTTTTTTTTTTTTTTTTTTTTTTTGGGGGGATGAAGTCTCACTCTGTCTCCCAGGCTGGAATGCAGTGGTGCAATCTCGGCTTGCTGCAACCCCCACCTCTAGGTTCAAGTGATCGTCCCTGCTTAGCTGTCCCAAGTAGCTGGGACTACAGGTGTGTGCCATCACACCCAGCTAATTTTTGTATTTTTATTAGAGACAGGGTTTCACCATGTCTCTAATCCACTGATGAATCCTATTTAACACAATTAAACATTTAATTTGTGTTGGCTAGGTTGGTCTTGAACTCCTGACCTCAGGTGATCCACCCACCTCGGTCTCCCAAAGTGCTGTGATTAAAGCTTGAGCCACGGCGCCCAGCCCTCGACACTTTTTGATGTCTCACTCTTCTGAAGACTAACATCTTTGCTTGGAATTCAAGAAATTCTCTTTCTAAACTCTGTTTCTACGTTATGACCCCTTCCACACCCTCATCATTTAATTTTAAGTTTAATTGGTTTTTTAAGTTGAATCAGCCAACATTCAAAAATTTGGACGTTTTATATGAAATTTTGGGTTTCCAGCTTCTTTTCCCACATTCACATATGCCTCAGTCCCCACCCCTCCTTATAGTAATTTCCTGTGCTAGGATCAGTCACTGTCCTGCTGCTGCTGTTTTTCTTTCAGTAAAGTTACGAAGGAAAAGTAAAATGTTTTTATTTTCAGGAGCAAACAAAAGACAGACTAGGAGTGCCAATTTTTTCAAATTTGTTTCTCTCACCAGCCCTGTTTCACTCTGGGTTTCTGTTGGTCCTGCAGGCATTGAGCCACTGACCTACCACATGGGCAAAGAGCATCTCAGAGGCAGGGATCTTGTCCCATTTCTGTTTATTGTGACAATAACAGCAATTGTTTACTGAGCCCTTTTCCGAGCTCGTTTAACCCAAAGGTGAGTCTAATTATTCCCACTTTCCAGATAAGGAATCTGAGCCTTAATGAGGTGAAGGTACCCAGTGGAGTAAGTGATGGGTGTCACTAAGACTTGAACTCCTGTCTGCCTGACTCCATTGTAATCCCCTGTGTATTCCTAGCAGCTGCCCCTAGCAATGCCCACAACTGGCAATTAGTAAGTGCTGGACACGTCAACTTGAATTCCAGAGTCACGGATGGGATGGGGCCAGGTGGGAAACTTCCGACCTTAAGGTGGACAGTGGCACATTTAGGATGCTCCTGATTCTTCTTTCCTTCCTTTGGTGTCTGGCTGGGCACAAGCGGCTGCTGTGCATCTGTTGGGCGGCATTACCCAGAGTTCAGTTAACATGTGCTGGGCAAGAAATCTGCTCTGAGTCCCTTTTGCATTACCATGTCTTTGAGGTGCATGGACATGGTGCAGGCACTGGAGCTCGGCGGGAGCATTTTAACAACCTCTGTCCTTGTTCGCTCCCTGCAGTCTTCACAGTGGCCGCAGGCCCATCTCTCCGACACAGACCCAGCAACTAATTGGGCCTGGATAACAAACCACACAGACACAAGCCCCTTCCCATTCCCCTGCTGGACTGCAACGTGGGAGGCTTTGCAAAGCTGCCACCTTCTGCTGGGGCGGGAGTTGGGGGACAGTGGGGAGAGGCTGACCTGTCCGCCCTAGACAGGAACAGGATGCTTGGCACCCTCTCCCTGGCTAGGCTATGGACCTGGGGGCCCCTGTGGCAAGAGTGTGGGCTCTTTGGTGTCAAGAGTCCCCTGTGGACATTGTCAGGAGGTGGCTGCAGAAGGGAGATTTAGTAATGAACAAAGCACTGGCTCCCTAGCTCAGAATAGTGTCTGTAAATCCCACCTTGCACAAATCCTGAAATTTTATTATTCTGCCAGCCCGTTGGAGCCAGGTGGCAGTGGGAAGCTTCAGATTAATTTGGGAGATGTTTTCTTTGCGCAACCTCTGGCTTTCTAGGCAAGTGGATTAAGTTCTGGACCAAATAAGGGCTCTTACTTTCTTGACATTTGGGGCTGGCTTTGCTTTTCTGCCTGCTGGGATTTACTTTGGGTGTATGAGTTATCCCCACAGGCTCCCTTTGCTGTCTGCCCCTTGGGGTCTCTGCTGTAGCACATAATCTCCAGGGAAATGTGGCTTTTCCTTTCTCTCCTACCCAAGGCGGACAGAAATATCTTTCCCCATTGCACCAACCCAGATAGAATCTGGGCAGAAGTTTCTTAGGCTTCAGAATCTCTTGATGCAGAGATGGGACCAGGATATTCTGACCCTGCTTTTTGACCCTGTTGTTTTAACCCCTGAATGAACCAATGTGGATGAATTCTTATTGAGAGATGAAGAATGAGTCAGAAAGTGAAAGCCAGTGATTGAGACAGATATATATACATATATATACACACACACACATATATATAGAGAGAGAGAGAGAGAAAAAAAAAACAGAGATAGAGAGAGAAGAGAAGAAAAAATAAAAGAAAAGAGGCTAAATGGCTAAATGGGTTCTGTCACTGGGATGACCAAGTTCTCAAATGCCCAGTGGAGTCGAAGCATCCTCACAGTCAAAATGGCAGGTGTGAATGTCCTAAAAGCCCAACTGAGATAACTATTCTCTAATCCCAACCTGTGTTTCTAGCCTCTGCCTGTTTGTAGCTTCCCAGCAGAGGCCACTGGGTGTGGTTTATCTTCTATTGGATAAGTACCGTAATATGCTTAAAATTGTGCCTGCCTGGCACAGAGTGGGGCTTAACAGGTTACCTGGTGGAGTTTTCCTGGAGAAACCAGATGGGGCACACGTGATAAGACCTCATTACTCCATTCAGGTATGAAAAGATGTCCAAGAATCTGCCAGAAAAGGAACTCTATAGATGGAATACATCTGTCTTTGCTGGCTCTCAGAAGCTGGTTTGCGGTTCACCTTGCTGGGCTTCTTTCCCCCTCCCTATCCCTCCCTTCCTCCTTTCTTTCCTCCTCCCTTCCTTCTTTCCTTTAATAAATGTTGCTTGAGCACCTACTGTGTGCCAGGCACATTCCTAGGTGCTGGATATAGAGTGATGATCAAAGAAGTGATCAAAGAGGGACCTTGTCTACTCTACTTAGGGCAACAAGCAATTAACAGATAATGCATAGTTCTGAATTACAGCAAATGTTATGCATGGAAACAATGGGAAGGCCATGCTATGGTTTGGGAGTAGGAAGGGCCTCTCTGGAGAGGTGGCGTTTAGGCTGAGGCCTGAATAATGAGAGAAGCCTGCCTTGTGAAGAATGCAGGAGCACTCCAGGCAGAGGGAACAGAGTGTATGAGGCCTTAAGGTGGGAAGAGCTTGGCATGGTCAAAGAACAGAAAGAAGGCCCATGTGTCTGGGGCTTGGGGTGCAAGGGGCTGGGACAAGGCATTCGATGAGGTTGGACATGTGATGAGGTGAATTTCCAAAGCCCTGCTCCAACTTTGTCCTGGGGCTCTCCCTCGCTGGCCCAGGTTCTGGTCTGAGGCACAGGCCAGCCTCACGCTGTAGACCCTTGATATCTTTGGCCCTTTCAGGCTTCAGGGCTCAGCCTCATTCTTCCTCCTCTGCATCCTTCCCTGGAGCTGCTCTTGGTGAGTGACACCCCTTCCAGCTAGGCACCTCACCAAAGCCTGATCCAAACATGCGCTTGATACAGCAACGGAGTATCCATCCAGCATTGCAGGGCTGAGGAGCAGAGCTCTCTGCAGGGGAGGGGCCTTCTCTCCCAGGGAGATTTATATCTTTTGGCCAGTTCTCAATCCAGGTGAGGGAACTGTAGAGCCCTAAGGGAGCCTACTTATTCTGAAGACAAGTGGGAAGTTTAGTGGCAAAGGTTCTGGTTGGCTCCTTCCATGAAGTGAGTGCCAGAGGAGTAGCCCAGGCATCTGAAGGAAGGGCACACACACACACTCATCCAAGCACCCAGATGTTTGGAGGACAAGATGCCAGGCCATCCGGCACAATCCACTGATGAATCATTTAACACAAATTTGTGTCTGGGGCTGACATGGTTTGGCTGTGTCCCCACCCAGATCTCATCTTGTAGCTCCCATAATTCCTACATGTTGTGGGAGGGAACCAATGGGAGATAATTGAATCATGAGGGCAGTTTCCCCCATACTGTTCTCGTGGTAGTAAATAAGTCTCATGAGATCCGATGGTTTTATAAGGGGTTTCCCCTTTTGCTTGGCTCTCATTCTCTCTTGCCTGCCGCCATGTAAGACATGCCTTTTGCCTTCTGCCATGATTGTGAGGCCTCCCCAGCCATATGGAACTGTGTGTCCATTAAACCTTTTATTTCTTTATAAATTACCCAGTCTCAGGTATGTGTTTATCAGCAGTGTGAAAACAGACTAATACAGGGGCCAAGCTAGGTGCTTCGGGGTACCCCAGGAAGAGAAACCACCGTCTGCAGTAGTGGAATTCTCTTTGACTTGCCAAGTGTGTTCACATGAGTGTCTTGTTTGATGCTCCCAACAGTGAGCAGGGTAGGCAGAGCTGGACTGAGGAGCCCCAGTTTGCACATGAAGAAACTGAGGCTCAGCGAGGTCACCTCACGTATTCCAGGTCAAACTAGTAAAAGCTGCATTAGGAAAGTCTTGTAGTCACATCTGGAGGTGAATCATTCCTTTACCGTTTAGTTGCTCTGTGACCTTGGGAACAGAGTACCAGCCTCGTTTTTCTCATCTGAAAACACAGAGAAATGTGGTGTCGAAATGCTTAGCTCAGGGCCTGGTAAACAGTAGGTTCTTAGTAAGTATAAAACTCCCTTCCCACTCTGGCCTTCTGACTCTGGGCCAGCACGTTTCTTAACACGTCACCCTCTTCCTGGCCTCGTGGCGTTTCAGGTTTGCAGTTGTGACCTTGCACAGGAAACGTCTTGATATTTGCTGCCAGGTAGACAAAACATCTGGAAGATTGGCCCATCTTTTTTCCTCTTCAGCCAAATGTTTTGGTGTCATGAAGATAAAGCCACAGAGACGTAACTGCCAGGGCCTGGTTCCCAGAAGGCCATAAAACACAGCGATCCTGCCGGGCCCTGCTCGCCGCAATCCAGCAAAGTGCTTCTCGCATCCAACACATGGTTATTTTTTACAAAATCGCTGAACTAGCCATGTTAGCTGTATTGATCAATAAATTACTTTGATGAAAACTCAATAGGCAATGGCCCCCTGGCACTCATTCCCACACAAAGGAAGGGCTTTTACACTTTTTCCATCTTAAAAACCTTGGTGCCATTTCCCGTCCCATTTTTCTCCTCTGTGTATCACTCCCAGGGATTGTTGCCTCGGCCAGCACCTGCCCAGACAGGACTTGGAGATTTCTGGGGCCATAGGCAGGGATTATTCTGGCCCAAGGCGTGGGGGGGGGTCCATGGGAGGTGGAATTAATCCATCTGCCCACGTCCCCCCAAAAAGGTTTGCTTTTTAGGACACTCTGGATGCCCTGGCATCACTGTTGCTTGGCATCCTCCTTGGGCCTGCAAGACCCATCATTCATAGCCCTGCTGGGAGAAACGCCTGTCCGCATGGAAGAGCCAGGAGTCATAACAGGCCCGTGGTCTTCCCTGAAATTCACTCTTTCGTTCACTCATGTTACATTTTTTGAGCCCTTCTCCTGTGCTGGGAGTTTACCATGTGAATATAATCTTAATGGATCCTTACCAAAGGGCAAATGTTTGAAGTTAACTTTCACCCCCTTAGACTTAACACCAGCCTCCACTGCATGCTAATAAAAGGCAGGTGTTGGGCTGAGCATACTTGCTGCAGATGAAGCCATTGCCCACCTTTGAATCCTGTCTCCGAACTTCAGTTGAGTTCTTAACCTCTCTGTGCTTGAGTTTCTCCACCTGTAAAATGACTAGAAAAGCGTTTATACCGTAGGGTTGTGGAAGAGATAAACTGAGTGACTATGGGAAGCACTGTGTGCTGGCTCATAATAAGTCACATGTTAGCTGCCTTTCGCTGCTGAGGATGAAATGAACTAATAGTGTGAAGTGCTCAGAGCAGTGTCTGCTACACAGAGCTCAGGGCGTGTAAGCTAGTATCACCATCGTCTGATTTCATTGTCACAACAATGCTACAAGACAAGAACTGTTAGTCTCCCCATTTTACAGATGAGAAAACTGAGACTTCTTGAGGTCTAGTGTCTTAACCAGGATTTCAGAGCAGAGATTTAAATGTGGCCACCCTGACTCTAGCTCAGAGCATTTTTCCATAGTGCTGGACTTCCTGGTGCAATCATAGTGCTTTGAAGGTGGAAAGCACATGGAAGACACCAGGACCGGCAGGACAAAAGTGGTACAGGTGAGAAAACTGACGCCTGCGGTGGCGCAGTGACTCCCTGGAGCGAACACAGAAAGGAAGGTTGGGTGACCCCTGGGTTCTTTCTACAAACATTACAGCCAGACACTGCACACTGGAGACTGCTGGGGTTATCCTGGCTCTGTTGCCTTGTGTAATTATGAATAGCACCCCCTTCACTCCAGGAGCACCTTTAACCTCATTGTAGCACAGCTGTTACCAGAGTAGGTTCATGAATCAAACTCACTGGGTTTGAATCCTGGCTCCACCACTTCCTGACTGTGCCTCGGTTTCTCCAGGATTGTAGAAAGGCTCTTGTGGGATAAGAGGCCTGGTGAACAGAAAGCACTCAGGAGACATTACCTCTTATTTATTTTTCTCAAGAATAAACGTAAAAAGTAAAAAGAATAAGTGTCCATTTCTATGGCTGTTAACATATTTACAACTCATTCTGACCCTCAGGCAACTCTGGGAGATTGAAGCCTTGAGTTTGTCTTTCTTAACTTGCAGCTGAGCAAGGAGCAGCCTGGCTTGGGTGACATGTCCAAGGTCACACAGCTGGCTAGAAGAGAGGCACAACTCAAATTCACATCTGCGGATCTTTTTCTCCTACACTACAGTTGCCCTCCTGTTCGAAGCCCCATGCTCCAAGGGAAACCCAGCCACCCCCAAAGATGTCGGTAAATACAGCACAACTGGCCTCTCTGAAGACTCCGCTCCTCCCTCTTTCTAGGTGTGTGTGTTGGTGCTGAGGTCTCTCCTGCTCAGCTGGCCCAGTACTTGCCTCCTCTTCTCCCATTAACAGGGCATAGGCCACCCTCTCCAAGCTCCCCGCAACAGTCCCCACCCCTGCTCCCTCCCACAGCATCCTCAGGACTGGCTGTCGGCCAGGGGCCATTTTTCCTCATTACCACGATTGCCCAAGTCCTTACTTCAGTCCAGCCCAGCCCAGCCCCATTTGCATACCATTAGCTATGATGCCATGCATTATGGATTCATATTTAATTTTAGTACTTTTTGGAGGCAACTCTAACCTAATTAAAATCTCCTCCAAGAGTCTGACATTTCCCCGAACTCTGGTAACATGGGCTCCCCACGAATGGACCACACACACACATACACACACACCCCTCCAGCCATAGATACACATTGCCATTTTAGCCCCAGTGCCGTGAATTCTTTTTTTAAATGAAAAGGGAGAAAATGAAGAAGTATTTTTCCTCCAAGGCAATTTATATGCAGACTTCGCTTCAGCGAGCCCCCCGGGGGTTGAGCCTGGAGAGGCTGCCAGAGCCTAGCTCCACAGAGAATCTGGGACTGGGAGTGTGAGGGGGCCCAGGCTCTGGCCTTGCCTCCATGTGCCTCTCCTCTTTGAGTCCTGAGCTTGCCTAGGCCTCAGTTTTCTCTTCCTCTTGAGACCATCAGAAGAGAAAAATCACAAGTCCTACATCATACCATAATCCTTGCCTTGTTCCCACTCATTCTGAAATTAAGTCCTTGGAAATTTTCTTCCTTAATCAAGTCACATAAAGTAGCTTAACATTTCCTGAGTGTTCACCGTCTGTCAGGCATTTCACATGCACTAACTAGTTAATTCTCATGACAACAGTTTGAAGTTGATATTATTATTATTATTACATCTCCATTTTACAGATGAGGAAATTGAGGCTCGGAGGGGTAAGTAGCTTTCTCAAGGTCACACAGCAAGTAAATGGTGGAGATTGGATTTGGACCCGGACAGTCTGGCTTCAGAGTCCGTGGTCTTAACGATATCACAGCTGCCTCTTCCTTTTTAGCAAGAAAGGAGTTAGGGCGATGGGCTGGAATTATTCCATTGTTCTAATTCTATGATAATGACTTAATTCTCTCCTGACTCAGGGCAAGGTATTGGCTACCATTCATCTCCCTGACATTTCTCAGAAATCAGTATGTCAGAATTTTCTGAACTCACTGTCCTGGAGGTGGTGGAGCTCAGACCAAACCAGGCAAGAGGGGCCATCACTGTCAGGGAGCAGGGGTGGTGAGCGCACAGAGCTCTCCAGGGAGACAGGACACTGGTCTGGCACCACCCAGGCTCTCCTTGTGACCTGCCCACCCTCCTGTGTCCCCATCTCTTCATGTGGACCAGCCAGGAAGATGTGGCAAAGTAGATTGCTTTGTCTGGGCCAATGTCAGGGAGGGAAAATACGGTATTTATTTTTTCTCCATCGTTTAATTATGAAAAATTTTGAACACACAGTAAAGTTGAAAGACTTTTACAGTGAATGCCCCTGTGCCCACATGGTGTTTGTTCAGTCACCATCTGCTCCTTGTGAAGGCACTGTCCTGGGCGATTTCTTTATGCAGTCATTTCAGTCCTCACACAAACCTGATGGAAGGCGGCTTCTTGCTCCCATTTTATAGATGAGGATGCTGAGGCTCAGCAGATGAGGAAACTTGCCCAGGGGAACCCAGCTCAGTAAGGGTAGGGCCAGCCTTTGCACCCAGAGCTCTCTGAGTCCCAAGTCTGGCTCTTCCTTTCTACCCCAGCCTCTGCTTTTCCTGCGAGACACCGTAAGTCCACTTGACAGTGGCAGGTGAAGCCTCTCACCCAGGCCCCTCCAGGTGTTGGGAGGCGACATATGTGGTGGTCAGAGAAGAGGTGGAAGTAAGACACAAGGTGTTTCTCTTGGGGGCTTGTGCTGGGCACATTAACCTTTGCAGCAATGACTCTGCTCCTGGGGCTTCTGGGAATGCAGGATCCAGGGCACTGAAGAGCACTAGAGCCCTCAGCACAGGCAGTGGTTTCTGGGCTCATAATGCTCCCTGCATTGGGGCCCCCACGTGCACCTCCTGCTGCTGCTGCTGCTCGGTTTTCCACAGTGAAGGCTGTATCCCATCACTGCCCTTCTCGTAACCCTTCTTGTAACCCCACTGTGCCCAGCCAGCCTCAGACAAGTCACTTCACTGCTTTTGCGGGATCACCCTTCTTCAGCCGTGAAGTGAAGAAGTCATTGTTCAGCCAGTTGTACGTGGCTGATAGTGCTGGGAAAACACCTCAAAAGTGCCTAGCCCAAGGCCTGGCGCATAGTAGGCACACAGTGCGGGAGCATCTGTGTGTCCTCATCTGGAACTTCCCAAGGAGCTTGGTACCCCTATCCCCAGCCAGGCCCGGTGGCTCCCGGATGCCATTGTGGATCAGTTCTCCTGGGCTTTGTTCATTTTGTCCTCTCTCTCGGGAGTGCCCTTCCCAACACCCATCAAGATTGGATCCCACCTCCTCTAGCAGGTTTTCTAAGATGCTCCCAGAAGGAATGGACTCTTCCCTCTTCTCCCACTCCCCAGCACCTGAACTCAGTGTTAGAAGCAGAGTCAGGTGCCCGCCATCTGGTTTGACTCCCAGCTCTGTTACTTACTGGCTACCTGACCTTGGTAAGTTACTTTTCTTCTCTGTGCCTCAGTTTCCTTGCCTGCAAAATGGGCATGATAATAGCACCCACCTCATTGAGAGACCTAAATGAGTGAGGATATGGGGCGCATCTGCTCAGTGCCTGCATGTAGTGGTGCCCTATGCCGTGCTCCCTTTCTTTTGTGTAGACTATAGCCTCTGCTAGCTGTGCTCCCTATGAGTGGCCTCAGGAAGGCAGGGATGTGGGACTGTCCTCTTTGACTACCTGCCTCCATTCCCATCTCAGAGCCTTGCACAGCAGAGGGAAGAGATTAGCTGCAGGGCTGCTGGACTTGGGCCGTGGAGCAGCATCTCAGTCATAGGAAGCGAGTCTGGTGATAGGTAGACCTGAGTTCCAATCCTGGCTGCACCACTGGTTTGCTCCCTGGCCTTTGGAAAGTTCCTTAACCCCTCCCAGGCCTCAGTTTTCTCACCTGTGAAGTGAAGACAATAATTGTACCCCCTCCTAAGGCGTGGAGCACTGCCAAGCTCCAGCCCCTCCAGGATCCATCCCATAGCTGCCAACGGTTCATTGCAGGCTGGTCTTGATTGCCCCACCTCCCTCACCCCGCAGCTCTCACAAGTGACTCAGAACAGAGCTCCTGCTCTGATGTCTAGCCCACGTGCCTGGTTTGCATGGAGACTGCCCTTTGTCCAGAGGGATTTACATTTTTAAAGAGTAAGTTCACCTGAGTCCTGTGGGGCGTTGATTCAAACCTCCCGTTAGCTGCCTCCTCCTCTCATGCTGAGGCTTTTGCAGAAAATCATTTAATGTTTTCTCTGTGTTTAAAGAAAGCTCCAAGGGCCCATCAGGCTCAGCCTGGCTGGCGTGATTTTGAAACAAAGTGCGGTCCCCAGTGGAACATGGCAACCTCTGTTCTTTAGTAAATTCAGGGGAGCATTTCTGCACGTGGCCTGCCTGGCTATATTTAGGCCTTGCCAGGCCTTTGAATTCCTCCCTCGTTGGGTTTTTAAGGTCACTGTGGGTGCCAGAGGGCTAAGGCCTGGAGGGCAGGAGGAAAAGCCCTGCCCCAGTCAACACCGCTGGAGTCTGCCCTCCAAGGTCTGGGATTCATACATGGCTCTGAAAATTGTGCATTTAGCAGAAGGAGACCCCAGGGAGCCACAGTCCCCAGGGATGCAGACAGCCTTCAAAGGGAGGAGGCTTCCCAGCACCAGGCCTTCTTGACTCAGTATCATCTCACTCCCACAGACTCAAATGCACCCCCTTCTCCCGGTGGCTACAGCATCCTCCCTAACTCCAGTTCTTGTCCCCTTTCATGCTGGTGATTCTGACAGTCTCCAGTATGTCTCTGCAGGTCGCCTCACCCTCCCTGAGAAACCCTCAAGGGCTCCCCACTGCTTATAAGATGAAGTCCAGCCTTCTCAGCATTCAAGGCCTTCCACGATCTGGCCCCCATCTACCTCTGTGTCCCCAGAAGCAGCCCTAAATCCCCTTGAGAGTTAACTACACGGGGACAGGGGATTTTGTCTGCTTTATTTATTCCAGGTTGCCCAATGCCTTGAAGAGTAACTAGAACATTGTAGGTGCTCAATTAATATTTGCTGAACAAATGAATGGCTGAACAAGTGAACAAACGATGCCATGATCTACAGTTTCCCCACTGTCACGTCTTTGCTCTGACAGCCACTTGCAGCCAGGCCAGCCCTCCTGTTCTTCAGTGTGCACCATCATTCTGCCCTTCAAGGCTCGGCCTGCTTCCTCCCGGCTGGCCCAGCCCCTGGCGATTCCTCCTCCTAACTCCAGCACTGTTGTTAGGGACCCAGTGCCTTCGTCGTTCTCTGATTTTCTGGGGATTGTGTCTGCTTTTGGACTTGGCTACACACCCCTTGAGGTCTAGGACATGAGCATGCCTTAACCCCCTTGGCCTCCCAACACCGCCTAGCATTCCTCTGTGACTTTCAGTGGATGTGGGTGGGAAACATGGGACAGGAGCTGCCCAGGAGGCCAGGGTCAGCCCTAGTGGGCTGCAAGGTGGGGACAGAGATGCAGCCACAGGTAAGGCTTGGGGCCTGGTCCTTTCAGGACAGATTATGATGTCCAAAGAGGCTGGCATCTGGCATCAGTTGGGGACCCAGGCAAGCAGGGCCACCAGGGAGGCAAAGCATAGGGCATACAATGGCCAGAAAGTAACAGAGCCCAGAGTGGGAGTCATAGGAGTAGGTTAAGTTCAGAGGCAAGGAAGCAGGTGAAAACAGAATTGAGGATACTGTCATTAGATAAACTGTCTTTAGAGGGAAGAGGCTGTTAGACAGGTGTCTGAGACAGGCACTTAAGCCCAGGAAACAAAGCAGGAACCCTGCATCACACCCAGGGGCCTAGTGAGGGCTCCAGCTGGTCAGCTGGGGCCGTTGATGGCGCTGCCTTCCTGCAGTGCTGGGCTGGGCTGGTCAAGTCCCTTCTTTCTTGGCTGGACCTGCAGGTGTGAACACAGTGGTCTCAAGAGTGGGAGGAGGGATGAGGAAGCTCAAGTTATGCATAACAGGTGTATTTTTAGTGTGGGCTGCAGGCACTGCAGTTAATCACTGTCCCCATTGTTGTCACCCTGCCTAAGTCACACGTGTGCCATCTTTTCCATTGGAAACCTTTTGAGGACACTCATATGCATACACACAGAGTTCAGCTATGACCATAGTGTGCCAGGCATGAAGCTTGGGGAGGGACCTGATGTCCCTCCCTGCCATGGTCCCCGTAAGACCCCTGCTGTGAAGACTTAAAGCCTGTTGATTCAAGAGCACAGATGAAAACCAAGTGAGTGGTGATTCTGTTTGGGCAAGGGGCAGGAAAGTGGGGGCTGGGAGTCTTCTGATCAGACCCCAGACCCCCACTGCCCTCCACAACCTGAAGCTCAATTTCTCCCTAGTTCTTCTGGGGTCACTTAGCTCTCAGAGGGAACAATTGCAGTAACAATTCCCTGCCTCTTTGTGTGATTCTTTATCCTTTTCAAAGCCCTTTTGTGCACAGTTTTCCATTTGATACACCCTCCTGTGAGATAGGCTGGTATTATTATCTCTGCTTTATAGATAAGGACATTGAGGCTCAGAGAAGGTGCTGTGGCTTGTCCGAGCCCCCTCGCAGGGTGGGCTCTGGAGCAGGGATTAGATCGAACCAGAAGCATGTGACTTCCTGCCCTGTTGCATTTTCCTCTACCCTCTGATGTGTGGGGTTTTTTTAGAAGGTGGCTTCCTTTGTCTACAAGGCCCTGATGTTTTCTGGGGTCCGTGTGTCTAAGAGGGGTGCCAAGGCAGAGATTGGGCCGAGTGCTTCCTCGAGTATTTCATCTTCCTCCCCACTCCCTCAAGTTCGTTTTGGGGCTCCTGACAGGTGGCAGACACCATTCCCAGCCCCCTCCCTCCTCTCCCCTCTTTCTGCAGTGGGGCAGCATCCGGCAGAAGAGTGTGGGAGCTGGGGAGCCTATGGGGTGACGAGGCAGGCACAGGAGGTGGCAGATGGCCCATCAGCCCAGCAGGGTGGCAGGTTATGGGGCTGGACTCAGACTTTGTAAATATGGAGACAGCAGAGAGGAAGGACAGCCTGGCTCTCTAGTACCCACCTAAGGGGCCAAAGGAAAAGTTGCAGGACAAGTTGAGGAGAGGTCAAGATGAGTTTGGGGAGAGACATGGGTTTGTAGCCAGTGCTCAGAAAAGCCAGGAGCTGATTTAAGGGTATAGGTGAAAACAAACTGAGTGGCAATGCCATTTGGGCCAGGGGCAGGAAGGAGAGGCTGGGAGCTACTTGGCCAGACAGACCCCCACCCCTCCAGATCCAGAAGCTCAGACATCTTCACCTTTTGAGGCTAATACCATACCATGCAGGTTGGACAAAGGCATGCATGTCCAATGCCAATGGTGCTGAAATATGGAATTGACCTGGGAGGGCATCAATAATGTTTCACGGTTGTGTCTGATAGTACAATTTGGGCCATTGGCTGGGCTTAATTTTTAATGAATGAAATAGTAACTATTCCATGTCATTTCACAAAAGCAATTTAAAGTTGTTTACAAGAATTACATTTAATATGATAGCTCACTTTTCATTCAATTCAATACTAGGAAAAATATAAACTAGAAAGTTTATATTTCTCAGGAGCAAAACTAAAATCCTATAGCTAAGTCATGATGTCCAATAGTTGCTATAATCGGGCCAAACATTTGACTCTATGCTCCCTGGTGGCCAAAGGGAAAAGGGAAACTATATCTTTCCTGTGGTGAAAAAGTCACCCTAGTACCTCTGGGCCAAAAAAAAAAAAAGAGAAAAAGAAAAAAAAAAAAGCTTTTATTAACCCTTTATTTTAAAATGTGTTTTCTTTTTTTATTTTTATTTTTCGTTATTTATTTGTTTTTTGTTGAGATATATCTTGCACTGTTGCCCAGGCTGGAGTGCAGTGGCACGATCTCCACTCACTGCAAGCTCTGCCTCCTGGGTTCAGGCCATTCTCCTGCCTCAGACTCCCGAGTAGCTGGGACTACAGGCGCCTGCCACCATGCCTGGCTAATTTTTTGTACTTTTAGTAGAGACGGGGTTTCACCATGTTAGCCAGGATGGTCTCGATCTCCTGACCTTGTAATCTGCCCGCCTCAGCCTCCCAAAGTGCTAGGATTACAGGTGTGAGCCACTGCACCCAGCCGATGTTGCATTTCTTACAGCCTTTCACATAAAGCTCCAGCTAAGAAAACATATTTTAGGCCAGGTGCAGTGGCTCACGCCTGTAATCCTAGCACTTTGGGAGGCCAAGGCAGTGGATCACTTGAGGCCAGCCTGGGCAACATGGCAAAATCTCATCTCTACTAAAAATACCAATGTTAGCCAGGCATGGTGGTGCACACTTGTAATCCCAGCTATTTGGGAGGCATGAGAATCACTGGAACCTGGGAGGCAGAGGTTGCCGTGAGCCAAGATCGTGTCCCTGCACTCCAGCCTGGGTGACAGAGTAAGACTCTGTCTCAAAATCTCAAAAAAAGAAAGAAAGAAAGAAAGAGAGAGAGAAAGAAAGAAAGGAAAAAGAAAAGAAATGCAATGTCTTTCTAACAAGTGGCTAGCAGATTTCATAGACCATGTCTGGTACTGTCTGTTTCTCCATGTCACCTGGAGATGTGATGGCAAAACACAGTTTAGGGAGTGAAACTCCGCGAGGAGCCGAGGAATGCGGTTCTAGTGCACAGCTTGATCCAAGGATAAATCCTAGACTATCTGGAGAAAATGGTGGCTGGCCGGCTTCTCTCCCCACTCTCCGTTATGCCGTCTACCCCTCCATCGCACTTTTGCTTCATGTTGGGCAGTAGGTGGTTAAGGTGACCATCTCTGGCAAGGTCTGACATCAGCTGGTTGTTGGGTTGGAGGAAACTCGCATTTAATTTAGAGCAGCCATCACCAGGCTTCTTTGACTATGTGCCCAACCAGTAACAAGGCTTAGCATGTCCCCAGTAAATGTTATTTGTTCTTTATGTTATATACAACTAGCTTAATCTACTGTGTATTTTGTAAATCGTACCCAAAAATAAGTAATTGGAAGGGATGAGACTCAAATCAACATTGGTAGAAGCTAATATTTTCTTTCTCTTCTGCAGCGGATTGTCTTTCGCAGTCCTGAGGCTGGGTACACTCCCCTTTGGATACTTGTTGCTCTCTGAGAGCATTTTTCTGGCTTCAGCAACATCCTGCTGGAAGGGGCAGAGTTGGTGCTTCATCCAATGACCAATGACAGATGGACTTAGTGTGTCACAACCCCAGCTTCCTCTCCCCCTCGTTGTGAGGCCTCTGAGGCAGGTCCACATTGTCTCCTAGAGGTCCCCAGGACAACTCTGGTTGCCCGCAGTGGTAATTTGCTTGACAATACACCTGTTATGCACAGCGGTCCCTCACCTGTCTCACTTCCTTCTCCCCTACCTGTGTATCCTGAGATCACCTCCCAAATAAACTACTTGCACTCAAATCTTTATCTCAGGTTTTGCCTCTAGGAAAATCCAAACTAAGAGTTTTCTTCTGAGGAAATTGAGGAACCTCTCAAGGATCTGGTTTTCTCACTTTGACAAGGGGGAGGATCCATGATTTTTTTTTTTTTTTTCTTTAAGACGATTACTCAGTCTATTCCCACAAATGAGCAAATGGCCAGGCCTCTGCTTGATGTGATGATTCTGGCCTGGAAGATTTCCTTACCAGACATTCCAGGCCTCCACCGTGAGCAGGGAGGACTTCCATCGTGCACCTGGGGAAGGCCAGGATTGGTACCGTGTGGTTTCCTGCCAGGGGAATTGGGTGCAGAACATCCTGCAAGTAACTAAGTTAAGTTCCCTGATGTATGGGGTTATTGAATACAAACATGTTAAATTTGAGAGGACAACTGCCAAATACAATTGATTTTTGCTTTAGAACAATTGATCCCAGACTATTCTTTCTGACAATAGCCAGATGGAGGACCACTTGTCTATCACAGCCATTCCTGCTTTGGGACAATGAGAAGAAGCCATTGGCTCATGAGAGCTTGCCTTTCTGAGTGCTATGGACAGTGAGAATGGGGACATGGAGCACGCATTTGCAGCATCTAAAGGCATTTGATTCTTTAAGTTTTGAATGAAAATTGCTGGTTGATAATCCCAGAAATCTCTCTGGGCAGTTACTGACAGGAATTGAAGCAGGGACTGCTTAAATCTTATACCTTTTACACCCTAACCTCTGTAGCCGGGTACCACTGGCCACCTTCCTGACGGAGAATTAAGTGGAATCAGGTGCCCAGCGCAATGCTTCGGTATTTGCCAGTGGATATTTGTTGAATGTGGATCTCGGAGATGAAAGACTCCCTTGGGCTTTCTGACCCGAGAAAGGAATTTGGATCTGCGCTGCCGTTTTCAAAGCTCACCTTTTCTCCCACTGTGATTTCCAGTCCCTCTGAATGCCCTTTCTGATGGGATGTATACTGCCTAAGGGAAAGGAGACTGAATTTGGATTCAGACGGCCGTGGAGCTGAATCTTGGCTCTGCACCCTGCCAGCTGTGTGGCTTTTAACAAGTCACTGCAACTCCCTGGACCTCAGTTTCCTTTTCTGTAAAATAGAGTTTATTGCCTTGTAAAATAGTTATAGGCGTTGAATGATGTAATTATCCACATAAAGTACTCAGCCTGGTGCCTGGCACGTGGCTGTGTGACCTTGGGCAAGTTATTTTACCTCTCTGAACTTCATTTGCCCCATCTGTCAAATTGGGTTAATAGCACTTACCTCATAGAATTGTTATAAAGGCTGAATTAGTTAGAGGATATGCATGAAACATTTTTCACTGGCACATAGTAAATGCTCAATAAAAGTAGCCATTATTACTGTAATTATTATTCACTCATGTATGTGATGAAGGTAATAAAAATAACACCTGTCTTGTCAACCTTAACCATAGGAGGGCTCAAATGAGAGAGTGGATTTCTGAAGGTCATCCATTCAACACCTATTTCTTGAATGCTTCCTGTGAACCAGTACTTTCTAGGCACTAGGGAGGTAACAGAAAGCAAAAGAGCAAAACTCCTGGGCCTCAGAGAGCCTGCATCCTATGGGGACATTGGCCAGAAGCATGATAATTAAAGTGAAATGTAGAGTGTGCTCAGTAATATTAAGTTCTCTCTTTTTTTGAGATGCAGTCTCACTCTGTTGCCCAGGCTGGAGTGCAATGCTGTGATCTTGGCACACTGCAACTTCTGCCTCCAGGGTTCAAGCGAAGCTCCTGCCTCAGCCTCCCAAGTAGCTGGGATTCCAGGTGCCCATCACCATGCCCAGCTAATTTAGTAATAGTAAGTTCTAAGGGGACAAAGTAAGCGGGGATAAGAAATAGAAGGTGGGGTCAGGATTGCCAGGGCTTCATTGAGAAGACTGTTTAAGCAAAGACCTGAAAAAGCTGGGACGTGTCACCCCCACAAGGGGCACTGTGATTGGTGCCTGCTCTGCAGGTGCTTTCTGTAGGGGTGGGCTCAGTGTTCCCTGAGAGGCCCTGTGCTGGACCCATGATAGATCAGTGCTTCTAGGGGAGGGGGCTGAAGGATCCGAGCTGAGGTGGGGCAGATTAAATGGTCATTACCTTAAGGCCCCATTCCAGCTGCCTCAGGCCTCTGTGGGTGGTGAGCAGGGGAGATAGAATTAGGACCTCAGTGTCCTTTCCAGAAAGGATTTTTTCAGAAGGCAAGCGGGAAGGTCGGATGCTGCATCCTGTGCTGTCTACCTGCCCTGGTACTCACCTGGCTCCCCAACCTGGCTCCTGACTTGAGGTTTCCTTCCTTTTGAGAAAGCAGCATCTGCTTTCGGACAGGGATTCTCTGCTCCTCTACCTGCCCCTGCAGCTTCCTCTCCCACCTCGGTGCACCTGGGCCCCCTTCCCAGACCATACCCCTCAGGCCCCCAACTCTGTGCTCCTGAACATCCCTCCCTGATTCCTGGGTTTCCCTCCATGTGCAACCGACTCACCCCGCCCTCTACTTTGTGTACGTGGTCTCCAACCTTGGGTGCTTGAACTTTCCACTCTACTCCATGCCCCATCTGTTCCCCTGAGCCACCCTCCCAGGTCTGTTCATGGTTGGGGGGGACCATCCCTGCTGCATCCCTCCCCGTCCTCAACACACACACACACACACACACACACACACACACACACACACACACACTTCCGAAGTTCTGCAGAGTAGGGCAGGGCAGAGGTTAGAGAGGCTCTTATGGGAGCTGCAAACCCTGCCAGATGGACATTCAATCGCCATGGCAGAAGCCTCAGAAGCCCCTTGGGCTTTAGCCACTTGGAGGGGGCCCTACAGTGGTTCTGGGGACCTGGAGGCTTGCTATGCTCCTCTTTACTGCCTCAAACTGAAATTCAAACTGTCGGTGGGAGAGGGTCTCCCTTTGACACTGTGGGACCCTGGGAAGAGTAACAGAGTGAAGTAAAGGGGGCTTCTCTGAGCTTTTGTAGAAGTTCCCCCTTCTATAAAATGGAGATGATAACCCCATGGCACAAACCTATCGGGAGGCTCAGGTGATACGATGCGCTGAACACAGTGATTGGCACATGGTGGGGAGTCCGATCAGTGATGGCCACAGTGAAGAAGATGCTGCTGTCACGTGTGTCAATCACCCGTTCATGCATGAACTTCTCCAACAGACATTCATTAAGCATCTTCTGTGTCTATACCCTTGGCTGATGCTAGAGATACAGAGCCAACTAGACATGGGGCTGGCTCTTGTGGAGTCCACAGTCTTACTGCGGAGGCAAAGCTAAGTTACAAGCCCTGTGGTCAGGTCCTAGCAGACACGAGACAGGGTGTTGGGGAGTCCAGGAGTAGAACACGGTCAGGGAAGATTCCCATTTTAACCTGATGGGAAGAGCCACTGATGTTGGGGTGCTAGGCCTCTTCACTAGTAGAAAGCAGCTGCATTTTAGCCAGGGCCTTCTGTCCCCAAATATGGATCAGGTTAATGGCTACCTGTTTTTGCTAGTGTCCCAGTGTCTTCCAGACAGAAACTTCTACGCTCAACTTTGGCCCCTATAAGATGAGCCTGGACAACACTGCCTCCTCCCATTCATTCATTCGGTCAGTCAGCTATGCCTATTCCTATGTGCCAGGCATTATTCTATGCTCTGAAGTCACAGCAGGAAACAAAACAGACCCTGGACCCTAGATTAATAGGACTTAAATTCTAGTTGAGGGGGAGATAGAGATGGCCAGGAAAATGGGCCTGGTCACCTCTAGCTCTCCCTAGGCCTGGTATGGCCACTCCTGGCTCCTCCTAGACTGGATTGGTCAGCTCTAAGCCCTCCCAGGCTCGATCTGGTCACCCTTGGTCCTTTCCAGGATGTGGGCTAGGCTAGACCACTCTGGGCACCACTCAGCTTTAAGCCTGGTCATTCCTGGTCCCTCTTAGGACCCAGACTGGGCCTGACCACCACAGCACTCCTCAGACTGAGTGTGGTCACCCCTGGCCCCTCCCAAGGTGGGCCTGGCCACGCTCACTTTCCCCAGAAGCTGGCAACAGTTTGGACTGAGTCCCTCTGCCTGGGGGCACCTCCACCGCTCCAAATGTGGTTGCAACCTGACCCTCCTGGGTCCATCTCTCTAGACGTCACGTGCCCCCCTGCCCAGGGCCATGGAGTGTAGGGGGGCTGGCTCCCTATCTCTGTGTGTGGCATTGAGCTCTGGAATTACATTTCTTGATTTAACAACTGCGAGTGTTTGCTGCAGCTTTACTGCCTTAAAAATGTTTTCTAATAATCCCCAGGTGTTTCTCTCGCATACAATAGCCTGGCTTGTTACAGCCCAATTAAATCCTGATTTGAGACGCGTAATTAAAACTCTGAACAGAACGCGCCATAAACCTTGCTCCTTGCCAGCCTCACGCCCAAAGTGCCTGCCCCTACTCTCTGCCTCCTTCCAGGGCTTGCCGCTGACATTTGTCTACTTTTAGTTGTGACTTGGTTGGGTGGAGGCCCAATCTCTAAATCCTTGAAGGCAGAGCTCAGTGACCTAGAGATACAGGGATGGGTTCCCTGAACCCTTGGGGTCCCAATTCCCTACATGGAATTGGCCTCTTCTGACTGTCCCTAGAACCAGCCTTCTCAGCCTCAGCACTCTTGGCATTTGGGGCCGGGTATAATTCTTTGTTGTGGGAGCTATCCTGTGCATTGTAGAATGCTTAGCAGCGTCCCTGGCCTCTGTCTGCAAGAGGCCAGTAGCACCCTCCCCCACAACTGTGACAACCAAAAATGTCTTCCTTCATGGCCAAATATCCTCTGGGGGATGAAATCACCCCCGATTGAGAGCCACTGTCCTGCAGGGAGGCTCCAGCCCAACACCCTTGGATATGCGGAGCCGGGGAGAGCTGGACAGCCCCTGGAAGCTCATTCTTATACTTCCACACATGACCGAGTTCTAGCAGAATGGGAGCTACAGACAGACACCGCTGTTCCCCACCAGGAACGAGGAAAGTGCCCAGCGGGGAAGCTGACAGGTGGAGGCCACAGATACACATGTCTGTGTGAAGATCCCACTTTTTTCTCACATCTTTTTGGTCTTCACTTCTTCTCCCACCTCCTTCTCAGCTTAGGACGAAATGGAGTCAAGTCTCTTTGAATAGCTCTGTCCTCTGTGTAGCTCCTGCAGGTCAGCTGCCCTGCGTGTCTTGGCTTGTCCTGGTTTTGGCACTGAGAGTCCAGGTCTTGGGAATGCCCTTTGTTTGGAACAGAGTGCGCCAACAGGGACGGCCTGTTCATTGCTCAGCTCACTGACTGGTCCCAGAGGGAGTAAGAGTCACTGAATGAGCTGCTGCCCATAAGCCATGTGTTCAATGTGTGTCATCTCATTTCAGCCTCAGCCCGGTGGATTAGGCGTGATTAGCTCGGTGTGATTTTATGGGTGAGGAAATCAAGGCTTAGAGAGACTTGCCTGTGGCAACACAGGCCATCTCTTCCCACTTGTTGTCAGAAGCCTTCTTCCATAAGATCCTGGAAGCAGGGCCTTGGACACTTTGGATCTGGTCCATGAAGGTGCTCTCTCTGACCTTGGCCTGACCATGGAAGAAGTGGATGGTGCTGACCACAGGCTAACACGGAGGCAGGTGATGGAGGATCTTGGGCCACCAGACATTAGCTACAAGTATCCTCAGCCCAGCACAGAGCCTCTGATCAATTCTTGACTTGCCTGATCATAGCCCAGCCCCCAACACAAAGACAATTAAACCAAAAGAGCTACCTAGGATCTAATTCTGGCCAGAAGGCAGCTGGTGAAGGGGCATGATGAGAACCTGGGAGGAAGCGCCTTGCCAGCTCTGTTTGTGAGGTCTGGGGAGGATGCAGCCTGAACTTTTGAAGCTCAGAGGACATGGGAGCAGGGTTCCATGGGCTGAGACGGGGATCTCAGTGAACTGGGAAAACTACAGGGTCCTGTTTCTGGCAGTGTAGCTGCATAGCAACCCAGGAGAAGATAAAGCAATGGGATGGTTCCTGAGGAAACTGTGTGGTTTCTTAGGAAGCTCTTGGGTGAGAATGGATTTATGGTAGACACATTCCAAGGACGGAAAAGAAGTGAGGGTTGATCATGAAGGTGCGTGAGAAGTGGTGTGATTCCTGGGAGACCTCATTCCCCAGGACTTTCAAATGCTGAGACATTGAGCCAATATACAGAACAGGCTTAGAGAAGTAGCCAGAAGTAATCATAATGTCTGTTACCTAGTCAGCACGTACTTTTCACACAGTGGCCATGTTTGTGGACCCTGGCCATCCCGTGGATGAGCCCCCAGGCTTAGTCAATCATTGGAAACTGGGAGGAGGGGTCTCAAAATGCAAAACAAAGGTGCACAAGGGCTGCTCCTTCAACAGATGTGGTGGACTGACCGTGATCAGCCCGTGGTGACTGAATATGATCACCATGAACAATAATGATGATGATTATTATTGATGGGGTGGCAGGTATATGTCTGCTTGATAAATTCATGTGTAGTGTCAAATTGTGGGAAATTGCAATTACATCGGATGACAGCAGCAACATTTGCAAGGATCTAGATGGCTCTGTAGGTTTCATGAAACCACTCCCTCCCTCTGGTGGGCATCTGTGAAGCTCCAGGCTTTCGCAGCTTGCTCTCAGGCCCGCCGCTCTACAAAGGTCACCAGCAGCGTCTGTCCGTCTCATGTGTGAGCTCTCTTTGGTCTGCTGTTTGTGAAGGTCTCTCACCGGGCTGAATGAAATTGAACAAGGAGAACTGTCACGGAGAGAAAGGTGTGATTCCCAATGCAGGTTTAGAATCTAACCTGAGTCAAAAAGGGAACATGTACCCTGGAAGTATGTGTTAAAAATTTAAAGTTCTTTCGTTTTTATTATTGTTATTTTTTTGCCCGGAAGTTTAGAATGATGCCCAGTGTGGTATGGCAGCTGAAAAGAATCACTCTCCAAAAATTCTGGGCAGCATTATTAAACGTAAAGGCTCTACAGTAGAGGAGGTGATAGTACCACATTGCTCTGCATGGGAGAGGCCACAGCCAAGAGTATTGCATTAAGTTCTTGGTACTAACTCACAAAAGGAGAGTTCTGAAGGTAACAGCTGACATTTATGGAGAATCACTGTGTGTAAGACACTGCTCTGTAAGTGTTCCACAGATGAACTTGCTTATCCTCACAAAAACCCTATGAGATTGATGCCATTTCATAGGTAATAAAACTGAAGAACAGAGAAGTTAAGTAACTTGCTTAAGGTTACACAGCTTAAATAACTTGAAACTTGGACATTTGTAAACTGTTTGATAAATGGGATTGGTAAAATTTAATGGTTAAATGGTTGAAGGCAGAGCCCATATCACTTAACAGATAGCGTGTGAAGTTCTTTAGAAGTGTTTCCTGGTTTAACACAATTGTGTGAGGTAGGGGTTATTATCTCCATTTGACAGATGGGGAGACCAAGGCTTGGAGAGGTGAGGTAACGTATTTTAGGTCACCGAATTGAGAACTGAAAAGGGGGTAACCCTGATCTATGTGGACCCCACAGCTGGACCATGTGTGGAATCCTCAGAGAGGTCATCGTAGCAGCCTGTTGGGCCAGCACTATCCATGCATGGGCGGGGCCACCTGGACAGATGGAGTCTCTTGGTCTGGATGGTGAAGCGTGGTTGTGGTGGGCTCCTGGCAGGGTATGTATTAGGACTGTGCTTGTGATCCTTCCCTGGGGAAGAAGGGAGGGGAAGCAGGATTAGGCTGAGATAAATTGAGCTGCAGTGCAGTCATAAATAAAGGCCTCTGTCAGCCCCAGGTGGGGCTCTGCAGCTGGATGGCCCTGCAGAGCTGAGTTGTACTGGGGCAAGAGGGCCAGGCCTGTAGCCCCTGTGTTGGTCAGTTATTCTATATGGGCCACTTCTGGAAGGAGGCATGACCTTGGGCGAGTTTTCTTTAGCCGAGGCAATCCTAAAAGCAGGTGCTGGCTGAGGGCACTTCTGGCTCTAGGGGACTCACCCAGGAGCACATCACAGTGCCCACCACACCCCCTCTCTGCCTCACACTTGTCATCTGCATATACCTTGCCAGCCTCACATCATGTCACCTTAAGGATGCATATTAATGTCCATCCGAGCTCCTGTTAACAAAAGGCTTTTGGATGTTGTATTTTATCCTCCCAAATGCCCTATGCACTGAGTATTATTAATGTCCTGTTTGATCGAAAATGGGCACAAGTGCTCAGAGAGCTGAGAGATTGGTTCAGGGATGCACATCCAGGTGGGGTGGGGTGGTGTGTGCCTGTAGTCCCAGCAACTCAGGTAGCTGGGGCGGAAAATCACTTGAGCGCAGTTCTAAGCTGCAGTGAGCTGTCATGGCACCACTGCACTCCAGCCTGGGTGATAGAGAAAGACTCCATATCGAAATAAAAATGAAAAAGTATGTACATCCAACAAGAGGCAAAGTAGGGACTCTCAGGCCCAGCCTCCTCACTCCAGCTGGAGTGCTTCTTGCACCAGGTCCCGGCGCTTTCCCATGCTACCTATGCACATGGCACCCTAGATTTGCCATGCGTGGTCACCTCTCTGGCTCTTCCTCCATGGCTGATCCATTGAACATGCCCCTCCCCTTGTCCCCTTTACCCCCACCCTAAGACTTCATCTGCCATGTTCGCACTGATGTTTCTAAAACTTCCATTTTCTCCTGGTTATCCGACCCAGATGTCCAAGGGACACCTTGGAGTCCCCATGTCCATCACTGACTTACCATCGCATCTCAGGACTGCAGGGCAGTAAAATGACGAGATTTCAGGCCCTGGGATCAGACTGTCCAGTTCCAATCCTGGTTCAGTAGCCTCTTTGTGCTTCGGCTTTCCCATCTGTAAAACGTGGGTAATGATGGTGTACTCACCTCACAGAGGTGTGAGGATCTGCTGAGCTGATGCATGGAAGTCGCTTAGGACGCTGAGTCAACACTCCATAAATGTGAGCTATTCTGAATCTTGCTCATGATGATGTTTATAAGTACAAACCTCCACTGAGCCCAGGTAGGAGCACTCAGCAGGTGCCCCCTCACCCTTCCCACCCATCAGCCATCATGTCTCCTCGTCTTCACCTCCCCACAACTTAGCCGCGCATCCCTCCTTGCCTTCCCCATTAACAGCACCTCAGCTGTGGCTGGCCCCGTCTTTCGCTGGACTCACTATTTTTTAGGAAGCCCACCCCATCCAGCCTCTGTCATTCAACCCCCAGAATTTGACTTTGTAACGTGAACATTTCGTTATGGCCCTCTTCTGCTCCCAGTCCTCCCATGCCTCCCTATTGCCCTCAGGCTGTCTGATTTCCCAAGGTGGGCATCTGTGACTCCACCATCCTGCCCACACCTCCCTCTCCAGCCTCTCCCTGCCTGCAGGCCCCTAGGGTCTTGCCTCACTACACTCCTGGTTTTTCCCTTGCACATCCTGCCTCAGGACCTCTCTCATCTGGGCACTCTTGTATTTGAAGTCAACCTCCATTCCTTTCCCAAACTTGGGAAGGGCAGAAGATGGCATGGTGTTCATCTCTACACCCAGGATCCAAATCCTTAGAGATATGAGTAAACTTAAGCACAAGGAGAAGCAGACGATGGAAGGGTGTCAGCTCCACTGGAGACCAGGAGTTGGGCTTTCTCCTGGGGACCACCCCCCATGTCTTCTTTTACTGCCAGGCTTGGCCTGCCTGGATTTCCAGGCTACTTCCCAGCCCCATCTACTGCTGGGAGCAGCTGAGGGCTGGCCACACCAGCTCTCCCCAGCACACTGACCGAAATCAAGTCTTGTCCATCAGTCATAGCCTCTTGGGACACTCCAGGATACAGGGCACTTGTGCACAGAGGCAGCCAGTGGTCCTGGGCCCTCTTCACCACTCAGCTGAGAACCTTTGCTGTTACAATCACTCTTTGTTCCCTGGACCTTGGCTGAACTCTCAGCAGATGCCAGGGAAAGCAAATGACCTGAAACAGGGCTACAGCCCTCAGGGATCTTAGAGTTCAACTGGGAATGTCAAGTTCCTGGGAAGAGCTCCCTTTGAAGTCAGCGAGACATGGGTTGGCGTTCCAGCCTCTCCCTGGCTGGTGGTATGGCCAGTGATGGGCATGTTGCCTTTCACACCCGATCCTGATTTCATCTGTAAAATGAAGGTTGTAGACAGGAAGCTCATCCAGCAGTCCCCGTGGAGGTGACCCTCTGGGACAGCTGGGGTGCTGGGGAGTCTGAACTGAGGCTTGAGCCAAGCCTCTGCTGTTGACCTACTGTGTGGTTGAGGCTTCTCCCTGCCTCACTCTGGGCCTATGAAATGCAGCAGTTAAGGAAGATGGTGTCTGTGGCGCCTTCGGGCTCAGACCTGTGATCATCTAGGAGTCCTGTGACGGGGAGTCCAGAAAAGGGAAGTAGAAAGAGCAAAGGGAACTGCATTTATGATGCACCTATGATATATCTACACCGTTCTAGGTGCCTCATGCACACGAGCCTGTTGAATCCTGGGTGAGCTGCGGGTTAGTGTTCCTGGTTTACAGATGAGAAGACGGGCTCAGAGAGGTGAAGTGATTTTACCTCTTGCTTACACAGCAAGGAAGTGGTGATACAGGCTCTAGGGCTCAGGTGCTTTCCTTAGGCACCTCAGGGTAATCAATTGATACCCTCTGCCCCCTGCCAAGGAAGGAGCAGTTGTGGGGAAGGGAGCATGGACAGGTGGAGTGGGGCCCTGAAGCCAGTCTCCACACCCACACTGACTGTGGAGGTAAAAGTATCGCCTCTTTCCAGGAGGCTCATGGCCCCAGCAAGGTCGAGACTTGAGTCTGCAGCAGAGCCACTTGCCCACTTGCCTTCTCATCTGACCCCAGCTATCCTATCTCCAGGGGCCACCCTCTCCACTCCCTGGAACTCTGGCCAGAATCCCTAGGGCCCTGGGCTCAGCAATTTGCAGCTGCCCAGTAGCTGTAGACCTCAGACCAGCCCCTTGTGCATCCATATTCACCCTCCCATCCCTTTATCTTAAGCTCCTATAAATGCCTTCATTTGTCATCAGAGATAGAATGAGTTTTATTTTTCTCCTTTGCAAGTTGGGTCCCAGCCCAGGCAGCTCTCTGGAACTCAAATATTATAAACAGCAAATTAATGAGAGCTTGTCTGGAGTGGAGCCCTTCAGGAGCCCAAATGCTTCTCCAGAACTTCTTGCCAGTCCTCCAGCAGCCTCAGAGACTGACTGAAGCCAGCTCCTCCTGGGAGTTCTCCCAGCCCCAGGGAACATTGCTGGCCCTGGTGCAAGGGTACGGGCCCTTCCAAGTTGGGAAGAGAAGCAGGATCTTGTGATGGGAGACCCAGATGGCGGCCCAGGAGTGGCAGACATGTCTATGCAGGGAGAGCCTAGCCCAGCGGATACAGCAGGATGGTGTCAGGACAGGTGGTGCCCAGTCGGGTGGATGGGGCATCGTGACTGTCAAGGCTGGCTCATATTTCAGAAACAGGATCCTAAGCTTAAGGGAGGCACTGGGAGGGCTGGGCAGGGGCTTAGAGCTCAACCAGGCAGGTCCAGGTTTCTGGAGGGCTATAGTCAGGACAGCCTGCTTCGGGGGTATGAAGCAGGGGGTCCTTGTCCAGTGCAGTGCTGAGGGGTCCACTCGGACGCTACACTGCCCACCTTCATCCCTGCTGCCCTACCTTATGCAAGGTACCTTAGCCTCCCTGTGCTTCCATTCTCCCATCCGAATTAAATGTTAAAAATAATAGTATTTGCTTCATAGGATTTTAATGAGCCTCAAAAGGAATAATGCCTGGGAGGGGCTTAGCATGGTGTCTGGGATGCAGTGATTGCTCAGCAAAAGCGGGGTATGGTTATCACTGTGTTGTGGGTACAGGATGGGAGAGGCTATGGGTTAGGGCTACTTCAGGCTGAGACTGTGGTTGGGACAAGCTCTGGTCCCCACAGGAGATGCAGGAAGAAGACCCCATGGACCCAGCTTTTCTGAGCCAGGCTGGGACCTGGTCTGTGTCCACTGTGCCTTGGGAGAGACTGGGCAGGGAAGCAGTGGGGGGCTAGCCTTGGTCCCCCAGGAGGATCCCAGAGATCCAAGCATGTGATTCAGAGGGGCCATTTTGCTGACAGCTCCCTCTGCCATGCCAGACTCCAAGCAATTAACCAGCCAGGCCCCCGGGAGGAGCGCTTGGCGGCAATCAGGGTAACCTTGACCTCCTTCGCACACTGCCGCAGCCGCCTCCTAACTCTTGTCTCCAAGGTGCTCTGTGTTGTTGAAGGGCAACTCCTCCCCAGCGCAGAGAGAACTCCTTCTTCTCCTCCTCTGCCAGCTGGAGCTGTGCAGGCAAGGGCTCCTGGGCCTGGCCACAAGCGCTGGCACTCGGGTCTCCCACTCAAGACGACTGACCTCATTTGGCCTTTACATGCTGGAATGTTTCTCATGATCCCAGCCACCTTTCTTGGAGACACGCAACCTCTTCAGTTGTGTGCGTGCGTGTGTGTGCGGAGAGAAGATGCGTGTGCTTGGTTACAGGACCGTGGAGCATGTGTACGGGAATGTGAAGGGGGAGTAAGGGTGTGTCTGTGGGGAGGGGAGGAGGGCGTGAGCCTGCGTTTGTGCAGGGAGAGGGGTGTGTCTGAGCATCATGTGAGTGTGAGACTGGGGAGGTGGTGGGTTGAGGGGTGTGTAGGGCTTCAGTTTTAGGATGTAGTGACAGTCCTTTCCCCGCCGCCCCCTCTCCAGCAGCTCGGGCCTGTACGTTTCAAATACTTCATTGTCAGCCCTGGTAAAGCCTTTATTTATAAAGCGCGGGTGTTTCATTCAGCTTAACTGAAAAGGCCTTTAAATCACCGCAGCTGGGAAGGGCTAATTGCAGTTAGAGTTGTCAAGGACTCTCTTGTCTGCTTTTGCCATCTGTGACATAGTGAATGCAAAGATCATTTTAAACATAGGCAGTTAATGTAGAGAATAATTTGAGAGCTTTAGATATTTATGGTAAATTATTTAACTTTATAGTTGAGTTTTATTGCCTCATTATTCTATGTGTGAAGAATCTTGGCGTTTTCTGTGACTCGGCACTTTGTGGAGTTTCACTTTGCAACACTCAGGAGTAAAGTTATTCTTCGCTTACAGGAACTCTGGGCACATCCCAAGTCCTCCCACGGAAAGGGCTCTCAGGTCGCTGCCCATCTGGCCGGCGGCCACGGTTGCTTCTTGCCCTGCCAGGAGGGCCTCTGGGTGGGCTTGGGTGCTCCCAACGCCTGCAGATGCTTCTTCCTGCTGCCCCAGAGGTGGGAGGGCAAGTGCAGCATTGCTCCTGCCCCACTGGGTCAGCAATGCCCTGGACTCTGGAAGGACGGACCCGGGCTCAGGTTTTCTTTTCTTTTCTTCTTTGAGATAGAGTCTGGCTCTGTGGCCCAGGCTGGAGTGCAGTGGTGCGACCTCAGCTCACTGCAACCTCTGCTTCTCATGTCTCAGCTTCTGGTGTAGCTGGGATCCCAGGCACGTGCCACCACACCCAGCTGATTTTTGTGTTTTTAGTAGAGACAGGGTTTCACCATGTTGGCCAGGCTGGTCTTAAACTCCTGACCTCAAGTGATCCATCCACCTCGGCTTCCCAAAGTGCTGGGATTACAGGTGTGAGCCACCGTGCCCGGCCTCAGGCTTAGGTTTTCGTTTGCATGAAAGCTCTTGGCTCCTCAGACCTGGTGCCTTTCGTGCCCTGCTTGAGTTCTATTAAAGCAGGTGCTTGCCATCTGGATGACATTTATCTGCTTGGGTAGTCCGTGATCATTGTGCAAAGTTGGGTCTTCCTAGGTACATAACTTAGATTTCTTTTGAGCATCTGGAACTTAAGACTTGCCTCATCTCAGAAGATAGCCCATCTGTCACTTCCATGCCCTTCCTGCTATTGTCAGCAGGGGTCCTGGCCCGGGCTGCACCTGTAGCCCCATGTACCCACCATTTCAGTCTTGCCAGCAGGATTTTGCTGCAAGCACCCAAGAGTCCATGGAGACGTTCTCCAGGCCAGGGAAGCTGGGGTGCTGAAGCCTCAGGAACAGCCTTGGTGAATAATGGATGGGGATTAGAGGATGAATACCCCAGCTTCTCTACCCCTCTGGCAGGATCATCCTGGGAGTAGTCTATATGTCTCCTGGCACCTCCCCATGGGATTGAGCCCGAGTTGCCCTTGGTGATTATCTGCTCACCAACACTCCCCTTCTTGGCTCTATTCCCTTCCCTGCCTCACCTTCCCTCTCTTCACCAGTGTTTCCTGGGAGTAAGTCCCAAATAAAGCACTTGAACTCAGATCCTTGCCTCAGGGTCTGCTACTGGGGGGAGCTCTGCTGAGCAGACATGGAATTGAACCTCAGTGCTGCCCACCTGATAGGCTTGGAGCTGTGACCTGAACTCTGCCTCCCTCACCCACTGACTTGACTTTGGACATAGTGTGTCCACTGCTTTGGGCTCTGCTTCTGATAATTCAACCTTGATCAGAATTTCTGTGAGAGGGCAGAGGAGTGCCCAGCCAGACAGGGCTGCAGCATAGTCCCCTAAATGGATGTGCTAGGATTTCTAAGGGAAGGTTGTATCCTTGGGAGGGGTGAGTGACTATTTTCTGTGAGGCTGCAATTCCTAGATCGAGGTCTAAAATGACTGCATTAGTTTTGAGCTCAATGGCTGGGGAGAATTTAGTTTGACCCCAAAGTTATTAATTGTGGAGCTAAAACTGTCACAAGGCATCTCTAAGGTAAGTCAGAATGAGCTCTCCCCCACATCTCTGGCTGGAAGACTGCCACTCATTCTTTAAGACTCAGCTTAAATGTCACCTCCTCTGCCAGGCCTTCCTTAGCTCCTCCAGGCTTTGGCAGATGTGCTTCAGCAGCTCCCTGTTCAGGGCTTGGTAACTGCACTTATCGCACTGCCTTGTCACTTCTCTTCCTTCACATCTTCTCTCTGATCAGGCTGGGAGCTCCTTGCGGGTAGGGATTGTTTCTATTCATCTCTTTGTCCCTAGAACCCGGGGCTTGGCACAGACAGAGCTCAGGGAACATGACCTTAATTAATGGATGGATGGATGGATGGATTGATGGATGGGTGGATGGATGGATGGATGGATGGAAGGATGGACAGAGAGATGAGGACAGGGTGGATGGATGGATTGATGGATGGACAAATGGATGGATGGATGGATGGATGGATGGATGGATGGATGGTTAGATGGATGGACAGACTGATGTATGGGTGGACTGGTGGGATGAGTGGGTGGATGGATGCATTGGATGGATGTTGAGGAATCATGCCATTCTGTGCTGAAGCCAGGCCTTAGAACTGAGACTCATCAGCTTTCTACAGTGGCTGTCTTCTTGGGCATCCAGCTCCTTAGGATTCCCTCTGGGTCCCTGGGGTAGGGCGAGAGCTCCTCTAGGCTGAAGGGTGGGGTCCCTTCTTCTTGGGCTGGGTGAGGAATAGCTGGGGGGAGCTGTGCTCCAGGGAGACTTCGTCTTTACCTTCTCCTGGAGCGGGCATGTGTCTCCACCATCCCTGCCCCTACATTCCTTACAAGGACACCACAGTGAGGAGGAGAGGGAGGGAACTCAGCCAGAAGGGGCCACCCTCACCCTTCATTGCCGGGTCCTACTCTGTGGGAGATCAGACAGAGAAGACCCCAAGTGTGATGTACACAGCAGGGAGATGGGGAGCCCACACACAACTTTGTGGCAGGAGTTCTGGGGAGTGATAGGAAGCATGAGTACTTTTGAGGTCAAATGACAGCAGCTTAGGGCACGGCCTCTGAAGAGCTGCCCTCTGCCATTCAGCAGTCACTGTGGTGTAGGAAGGTCGGGATCCCTGGGCCTTTCCTCTGCCCCTCAATGCCCCAGCAGGAAAGATCATCCCACTGCCACACCTGAGACCCATCCATGGCACCTTGGGGATGGACCAGTACCCACACCTTTTTCCCAGCAGGACAAGGACCTGAGGCAGGTGTGCAGGTGGGCATAAACTTTACAATGCCTGCTCTTGCAGCCCACATTCCAGAGATCAAGGAAAGCTCCATGAAGATCATGCTGTGAGGCCCGTATCCCTGAATGATGGAAGCTCTGGGAGGTAGTTTGACACAAGAGGGCTTGGGACTGGTGGGGAGGGTGCTCCAGGTACAGGGAAAGACCAGGTTTTTAGCACATTGGACAGCTTTGTTAGGGACAGCCAGGACCATCCTGCTCTGCTTTGGAGCCAGAGGAGGGGGCAAGGCAGGGCCAAAGTAGCACCCCCAGCCCCATCTCAGTCTCCTCCTGGAGAGCTCTAAAGAGAAAGGGCTTGCCACCACCACCTAAGAACCTGTGTTTGTTCCTCTCCCACCCCCTCTTTTTTGCCCCTCTGGCCTGCCCCAGAACTGGGAGCCCTCCCCAACATGCCTGGACCCCCACCGTAGGGATGATCCTGTTTTAAGGCGCTCTGAGTGCCAGTGCCCAGAGCCACCTTTCTGTTCCTGCCCTGGCTTCACAGAACCCTTACCACTGTGTTGGTCCCTGCCCAGGCTTCAAGCCACATCCCAGCCTGAGCTGGGACCTTTCTCCCTCCTGTCCAGCCTGGCCCCACCACCCCCTCAGCTGCCCACTGTGCATGTGTCAGGCTCTGCCTGAGATGCTCCTGAGGCCTGGAATATCCTGACTAACTTTCAACCTTGCTGTCATTCACTGCAGCCCTTCTGGCCTGGGCTCTGCACCTCACAGCTCACCTGGTCAGATGATCCCAGATCCCTTCAGCCATGCAGACAAAGGGCCATGAAAGAGGGGGATTGGGACAGTTTCCGACAGGAATTTACCACCTTCTCTCCCAAGGGTTTGTAGGCACCATGCAGTCTTCCATCCACGCCCCACTCTTCCCTACTAGACCCAGAGGGATTTTACACCCTAAAGGCACCTCACTGTCCACACTGACCCAGTCTTCATGGTGCCCAGAGCTCATAAGAGTTCTGGAGTTTTGGGTAAGCAGGAAGGAGCCATTTGGGGGGTTGGGGGAGGATCTCTGGCTGCCTAAGACGGTCGCTTTCTGGGGCCAGGTGCCCTGAGTGACAGCTTTCCTCTTTATACTAGCCCTGTCTCCCGCTAGAGCTTCTGACTCAGGCTCCTGTCTTTACCAGTGTGGGATGAGGGATGTGAATGTGGTGGGAGATAGTGTGCATGTGTGAGAATGGGTAGCTTTGACTGTGGTGTGAGCGTTAGAGCAAGTGTGCACATGTGTGGGTGTGAGTGTGCCTGGCTGTGATGTCGTGGGAGAAAGTAAATGTGTGTGCAAACGTGTGAGTGTGTTAGAGCATGAGCATGTGTGTGGCTCGTGAGTGGTGGCATGTGGGTGCTGAGGCTGAGTGGGACATTGCAGGCATGCAAGGTTTGGATCCCAAGGCTCTTCGCCTGTGTGTGCAAGTGGAAGAACACGCTGTTGCAGTCTAGTCTGTTTAGGAATGCCCTCACTGATTCACTCTTTGGATTCTTATTGAGTGCTGCTCTGTGTCAAAGACACCCTGCTGGGTACTATGGGTAGAATCGCCACCCCCATGGGTGGGCAGCGGTGGGAGAGACAGAGACTAGAAGAGGCCTCAGTGCCCGGAACAGTGCCAGGCACCTCGTGGATGCCCAATAAGCATTTGTAGAATGAATGAGTGAAAATCTAAAATTTCATAAATATATTATTAACTGTGATAATTAACATCAAGGAAAATCCTAGAGGCATTCCAAGACCATATAACAGGGGAATTTGATGTAAACTGGGGGGTCAAGAAGGGCCTGTTTTGAAGGTTTCCTGCCATAAGCATCATGGGATAGAGCATTATAGAGTAGTGGTCAAGAGTGTGGATTCGAGGCCTGCTGTTTATTGCTTGTGTGACCTTGAGCAAATGCCTTGACTTCTCTTTGCCTCCGTATCTGTGAAATGAGAATGATGATGGCCCATACCTCCTAGGGTTGCAGTGAGGAATAAAGACATGGAGAGCACCTAGGACAGTCCCTGGCATACAGGAGGTTCTGATGAGTGTTCCCTGGAGTTATCACCCCTCCTACACCTGGTGCCAGACGGGGTGTGCATGCATGTGGGAGTGTGCCGTTGTGCTGTGTGTACCTGTGGGTGTGTGAGCAGAACATGCGTGTAGGAGTGTGTGCATGGGGCAGAGTAGATGTGGGTATATGGGGCTCTACATCCCAGAGTGTGCGTGTGAATGCTTTCATCCGTGTTACAATGTGAGTATCCCATTTGTGGGAAGGGTGTGTTTGTGTGTGCACCATGCCCCAGAGAAGCAGAGATTTCAACAGCACAGGCAACCTTCAGCGTCCGTGTGGGGGAGAGTCTGCACGCTGCTCGGGTGTGCACATGCATGGGTGCACACTGATGTGTGGTGTGAGGATTGTAGGGAATGTGCGATCGTGTGGCTGTGCGAGAGCCCATGTGTGTGCGACAAGAAGAGGGCTGGAGCCAGAGCCGCTGCTGCAGCAGGTGGGCTGGGCTCGGCCAGGGCTCGCTCCAGACAGCCGAGACAGCCGGGTTTTAATTGTCTGCGGAGATGATCGGGCTCTGGAGAGTTGTCAGCGGCTCTATCTGCGAGTTCCAGTCGGCTCCTTGCCTTACTTGTTGGCCAACAACCTTCAGCCAGCCTGGCAGCCGCTCCTGCTCCTTCCCCCACCACTCGCACTTCCTGCTCACTTCCCACCCTCTCCTGGCCTCAGCTCTGTTCCTGACCCCTCCACTTTCCTCCCTGCTTAAAGACCCCGGTCCCTGGGCTGCCCCTTCCACCCTTCCTTCCTGACCAGTGAGTTGACTGGAAAGGCCAGTGACTTGACCGTCCCTTAGAAGGCTTGGCCTGGCTGGGGGAGGGGACTTTCCCCTTCCCTTCAGACCCATGAGGAATCATGGGATTTTTCCCTTAAGTAAGTCACCTGAGGTGTTTCTTCTCCGGTTTGAATCCATGAATTGTTCATATGCACATCTATTCTTTCGGCCCTGGACTCTGCATTCCTAACCAGCCTCCTAATGGCACAGATGCTGCGGTCCACATGTCACACATTAAGTAGCAAGGACTCGAGGCTTTCAGCTGCGGGCAGAGTGGCCTTCTCCAAGGAATTGTGTCCTCCCAACTCCTCTGGATGGTGCACCAAGCCGGGCTGCCTCCTCTGGAAGCTGTGGGAGCAGTAACCTCATGTGAGACCCTGCCCCTGAGGACCACAGCCACAGCGCCTCTTGTTGCCCGGCCGGGGCCCTGACCATCAGAGTCCTGTCCCAGGTACTCGCTTTTCACCAGCACCACGCACTCACTCCTCCCTCCCACCCAGTTTAGCTGAAACAAACTGGCACATTGCTGAGAGTTTATAGGAGACATGCCGTGTGGGGTGTCCTAACCTGTCCTGGCTGAGTGGGCTGAGCTGTGGCAGCAAGAGTGGGATTGCTGGAGGAGGAGCTGGAGGGAGTAGGGAGGACGTAGGAGCAGCGCTGGGCGCCTGGGGAGGACTCTGTTGCACCTGCAGCACCTCCTCCACACCCCCACTCCCTGTTTGCTTATTAGCTCATGTTCCTTTGCACACATGCTCTGAGACACGCACACGGCTCCTCTGCAGCTCAGCTGGGGTGCTGCTCTTTGGCATTGCCTTCTGCCTTTATTGGGTTATAGTGACTCCTTTGATCAGGCTCCAGGCTGCCATATATGCAATGCCCAGAACAGTCCCTGGTACATAGTAGGTGCTCAAAAACATTCACAGCAGGAATGCTGTAGGCAGCCTGTATAGCCTCCTGCGATGGATACACAAGAATAGTAAAGAGACACGTGACTCACCCCTCTCCCGCAACCCTGGACCCCGTGGAGGTCCAGGCTGGATTCTAGGTGAAGTGGAGCAGACTCCAATGAGACAGGCCTGGCTGTATTCCCTAGTTTGGTCACTTACAGGCTATGTGCTGTAGACAAATTCTTCTCTCCAGGACTCAGTTTTCTCAACTGTGAAATGGGAACAAGGATCCTCATCCTACTGTGTGGCTGTGAGGAGTCTCAAAGCATCTGCTGAATAGAGCTCTCATGGCAGTTTCCCTTTACCTGTCCCTCCATCATCCCTGCCCTTGGCAGGCTGGCTCACTGCCCCCTCTCCCTGGTCACCAGGCAGGCAACTAAAGGGACATGGCGATGGGTGACCCATTCACCCTCGCAGAGGCCCAGCCCAACCCTATGGCAATGGCAGGTGGGCACTGCACACCCCTCTCTGTTCACCTGCCCTCCAGCCACTTGCTTCCACGGAGAAACCCCAGATAACTCAAGTTGACCAAGGCAGCTCAGGGTAGCAGAGAAGGCATTAGCCCTGGAACAAGACTGCCTGGGTTTAAATCCCAGTGTCTCCATGTAATGAGTATGAGATGCTTAACATTTCCCTGAGCCTCAGTTTATTCATCTGTTTAATGTGTTGTAAGGATAAAATAAAATAACCCACATAAAACACTTAGTGCTGGTATACATCCAGCACTCAGTATGTTTCAGCTATGGTCATCGTTTTTTGAGGATATAATCATCCACTCATTGTTTCTTAGCCAAGCCAATGGGACAGGAAGGGGGGCAAAGGGATGGACAGGTGCTGGTAGCTTTAGTTTCCTCATCTATAAATAAAAGGGCAAGGCAGTTCTCTCAGGTTTCCAGGCTGGGATTTTGTGGTGGTTCATCTGCTGAGTGGACATATACCATCGGGGTCGTCAGGAAGGGATTCTCTTCACTGCGGAGCCTAAACTGATCCTTCTTATTCGTTGCTGCAGTTATGCTCTGTTTCCCATGTGTGGGACTGGGTAGGAAAGAAGATACCTACTGAGGGAAGCCAGACCTTGCAGGACCCTGGGGATGGGCAGGGCTGATTGTCCAGGCCTGCAGCATCCCAGGTGCCTGTTTTTCACACGTGTCAATCTGGGTGGGGGGGGGAGTCCCTGAGTCTAGGTGGGAGAAGGGTTCAGGGGTGAGGAAATCCAGGCATCCAGAGTCCAAACCACACAAACTGGATCCCAGTAGCCAAGGATGCAAGTGGCGCCACAGAAGGAGGAGGGAGAGTGTCCCAAGCAAAGGAAGGAGCAAAGAGAAGACCCGTGTGAGAAGCAGCATGGCACCTTCACGCTGCAGGGGGCTGGGTGCCCACATGGAACACAGCGTGCAGGGCAGGGGCAGAGCACAGGAGGTGGGGCCAGAGGGCTGGGCAGAGGCTGGATCACACGGCACTCTGTAGACTTTGGGAGGATTTAGGTTTGATCTTAAGAGCAATGAGAAGTATCCGAAGGCATTAAGCAGGGTTATGGCCTGATCAGATTTGTATTTTTAAAATATCCCTCTGATTACTGTGTGGATAATAAGTTGGGGGGTTCATGGTTTGGTTCTGCTTGTTCCACTACAATAAAGTCAGATTCTCAGAGGGAGCTTTACTAGGAAAAGACACAGGGGAACACGGAGACCCAGACACTTGGGAATATGTGAGCTTGTGGTGCTGTGGTCGGGTTTGTTGAGTTACCGCTCAAGAGGGCGTCCTCTCAAGATGCATGTGGATTGGAGCTATACCTGGAGAGCCTTCTGAAATCCCGGGGACTCTGGGGAGCATTCTCTCTCTCTTCTCTTGCCGACCTCTCCTTACCCTCATCTCAGAGGCAGTGTGGTTTCAACCCTGTGAAACTTGAGCCAGCCTTGTTCTCCCTCCATCTACATCCTCTGCAATGTGTGGCTTCTGTGCCCCACAGCCCATCATGCCCTCTCTGGTCTGACTCCACCTCATTGGTCTTTCAACTGCAGCTCCGGCCACCACTGACCAGCAAGGCTTTTTTGTGTTTCTTAGTTGAGATTCCCAAGAGAAAAACTCTGGATCAACTCTTCTTTATGAGCCAAGTCATAGGTTGTTTGTCTTTGAGTCAAGTGCCTCTCCCTTCATCCAATCATCTGTGTCTAAGGAGTATGTGATACAAAACCTGACCTCCAAGGAAGCGAAGGCTATGAATAAGGCAAGTCCCTTGGAAAGGGTGCAGACAGGGCAGGCACAGTATGAGCCCTTTCCAAATCGAGAGCATTCCTGCACCAGAGCTTCAAGCTCCAAGCCTTCTAGATCTGACTGCTCAATTGGTTGTGTCAAGAAGCCAAAACTACCGGCCGGGCGTGGTGGCTCACGCCTGTAATCCCAGCACTTTGGGAGGCCGAGGCGGGTGGATCACCTGAGGTCGGGAGTTCAAGACCAGCCTGACCAACATGGAGAAACCCTGTCTTTACTAAAAAAATACAAAATTGGCTGGGCGTGGTGGCACATGCCTATAATCCCAGCTACTAGGGAGGCTGAGGCAGGAGAATCGCTTGAACCTGGGAGGCGGAGGTTGTGGTGAGCCGAGATCGTGCCATTGCACTCCAGCCTGGGCAACAAGAGTGAAACTCCGTCTCAAAAAAAAAAAAACTAAACAAACAAGAAGCCAAAACTAGCCTTTGAGTTATGGAATGGACCAGAATTGGACACCAATCCTCAGCCACAGGTAAGACCTGGCCTGTGGGTTCATTGGCACATGCCATTGGTCGAAACAAGGAGTGTGAATGGTTCCTTGCAGGCCAACCCTACAGGTAGAACATGTGTTGTAGCGGGGGCTGGTGGATCTGAAGCCCTCTTCTATTGCAATGACCGGTCTATTAAATTGGAGGTGGGTACCATACCTAGAGGGACAATTCAGTTTATAGAAGTCACCATAATCAGTAGCAACCCTGATTTACTTAGCAAGCTGTACTGCTTGCTAAGGTAGCAACTGAGCATGGTCAAGGCCAGCCTACCCTGGTCTTCCAATATGTACAATTCAGACAGCTCTCCAACAGTAGACTGATAGTAAACAGCTGCAGTATTTCATTCCTCCATGTATTACTGGTCTATACAACATGACTAGCATCTCCTATCAAGAGGTGGAGTTTGTTTCCCTACCCCTCAAATCTAGCTGGCCCTGTGACTTACTTTGGCCAACAGAATGTGACAGGAGGGACATTGTGCCAGTTCTAAGCCTAGACCTCTGCAAAGGCTCCTTGCATGCTTTTACTCTCTCTCAGAATTCTGCTACTGTCATATGGACTAGCCTGGTGTTCCTGTTAAATGATGAGAGATGAGTGGCCAAGTCACCCTCCTTGCCCCAGTTGATAGCCAGCCAACTGTCCGTCATGAAACAAGGCCATCCTAGACCAGTTAACCCCCACAGACCACAGACACACTAGTGAGCCCACCCTAGGTCTGCCTAGCTGACCCAGGTCAGTAGATTCATCTAGTTGATCCATAGACTCCTGAGCAATAGCAAATGCTTATAGCTTTAAGCCACTGAATTTTGGGATGATTTGTTATGCAGCAGTAGCTAACTGATACGCCTCCCTGCTGGGAGACCTTTAAGGATGTGTTGATGTTTGCTTTCTAGCTGAATCCATAAACCTGTGGAGGTCTGCTCCTCGAAGGCAAGACTCAAAATATGGTTGGACTCGAGTTGCAGTGATGGCTCAGTATATTGATAAATGCCCCGTAATCTGGGTGCGGTGCGTGCCAGGCAGCTGCACTTCCTGCCACTTACAGAGAATTTGCTGTAATGCATTGTGATGCATTAGCATAATAATTGCTAAGCATTCGCAAATGAATAGCTCACTGACTGATGGATTTTGTACAGAATCTGTGAAGGTTACATTGAGGGTGAAAACATTTCACTGTGTCAATGAACATACTTAATTTTTCTGGAAGTGCTATTTAAATTGCGTCGTGCTATGACATTAGCATAACAAAGACATAATGCATTCGTTTATGCTGTAGTAGGGAACACTGCCATAATCAGCGGACACAGTGTAGGGGGAGTGATGTGCAGAGAGCAGCCCCATTGGGTCCCTGTGGCTGTGCAGGGGAGGTCTTGCCCTGCAGGGCCTGCCCTAAGAGTTGGCTCCACATGGAGTTCTGGGGCTTCTGGCAGTGGGTGGACTCTGTTTATTGGCTTGTTTCCTTTTCACTGATTTTCTCTTCTCAATGCTCTGGCCACCGAGTCCTTCTACTGGGGGGGTGGGTCTTGGCTGTCAGAAGAGAAACCCTCATGAGAATTAAGAAGCATTCAAATCTGTCAGGATTCACCCACCCTCTTCAGCAAGGCAGGGCAGCCTCCCCAGAATCAACCAGCTGGTCCCAGGAAACTGTTGCCTTGGGTCCTCAGTCTCTCCAGCCCCCTCCCCTAAGACTGCCTTCAGAGCTGTCACAGGAAGCATCGCAGGGGAATGGCTTTATTATCTTAATTTTCTACTTTTTTTTTTTTTTTGGCATATCTGGCTCTGCAAAGGGGAAGACAGAGCCTGTTAATTGAGCATCTACTGCCTGCCAGGCTCAAGCTGCTGCTTTTACATACACCAGCTCTGCTTCTCCGCCGACTGTGCACACAGTGGTAAGGGTGTTCTCATATTAGAATTTCATGGTCCAGCTCTGGGTTTCTCTTATCCAGAACTTCTCAGAACCTTTAGTATAATAGTGCATCTTATACATCTCCAAGAGGGAGATATGAGCCTCAAATCTTTAAGACAATGGGACCTGGTTTGGGAGAGGCTGGCATGATTTCATTTGTTACCCTATAAGGATTCAATGAAGTAAGGATTACTAACCCCATTTCAGAGCTAAAGAAATGGAGAATTCTCGAGGAAGTAATTTGCACCAAGCTGGCAAATGGTCCATGTGGGATTTGAATCCACATCTACCTGGCTCCAACACCAGAGGGATGATGTGGACTGGCTACTTGTGGGGAGGGGAGGGGGCTGACAGCCAGCCTCTGGAGGGAGACACCAAGCGAGACTGCCCATAATTGCTGCTGGTCACATCCGCTTGGACTCTTAGATTATGATTGGCTGTTCTATGCCAGATGCTGGGTCAGGACAGAAAAATAA
Organism: Theropithecus gelada; assembly: GCF_003255815.1. Taxonomy (NCBI): domain Eukaryota; kingdom Metazoa; phylum Chordata; class Mammalia; order Primates; family Cercopithecidae; genus Theropithecus; species Theropithecus gelada. Next base: position 64,671,575 of record NC_037668.1, on the reverse strand, counting down.
GTGACTCTCATCTGTTCTGTGTCCAGAGGCCTTTTTGGCAGAGGGATGTGTTTCAGAAGTGTGGGTGACTGGGGAGGGGATCGATCAGCCCACCCTAAACCCTGAAGTGGGGCTCCTAAGGGGGGTCACCTGAGAGTCCTGGTACTTTGGGACTGTGCTGGTATAGAATGGAAGGGGCTCTGACTCAGGTGATGACTCAGAGCTCCAGGAAGGACAGAGAGATCCAAGAACCATGGGGAGGGGGTCAAGATCAACACCCATCATCCTTTCAACCAATAGCATACCTTGAGATGCAATCAATTTCATACCTCCTGAGTCTCAATCCTCAATCTGGGCAGTTGTGAAGCTGGATAGTGGCTGAGATCACTGGGTAGACCTTGTCCACCTTGGCATTCTTGTCTGCCAAGGTCCATGGCCCATGGGGGTGGGGACAATTTGAGTGGGACACCGCCCAACTGAAAATGATAAACCCTTTTCCCTTGAAAAACATGCACATTCATATAATAAGTTGCATAGAATGTAAGAGGTCATAGATGTCCTGAAGACCATCCCTAGGTAGGACCTCCTGTCTTGAGGGGAAAGTAGCTGAGATTTAAAACTCTGGTAAAAGGGAAGGAGTCGAGAGCCTCCCCCATCACTGCCCTGTTGGCTTGCAGGGACTCACCCAAATGCCTGAGGTTGGCATTCAAGGGCCCATCTCCCTTCCAGCTTTCTCTCTGACTACCCCACTACACACACCCTCCCATGTGTCCGTCCCCTGCTGTAGCCAAGCAGGAGAACCCAGTGCTTCCAGAACACACCACAGGTCTTACTACTTTGGGTTGCTGTTTGGGATGCTCTTCTGCTTCTTCACTGTTAAAGCAAATCATGCTCACTTTTGGAGACTCTCCTCTTTCAGGAGGCCATCCTGCTCAGATCTAATTTCATATCATCCAATTTAGCACTTGTTCATTAGTACTTCCCACCTGCTACATGCTGGGATACGGAAAGGAATGGGGCAGACGGGTTACTGCTATCATGCGGCCTCTCATGTGACCTACAGGCCAGTGGGGAAAACAGACAAGAAAATAAGAATTTGCGGCTGTAATGAGCGACAGGAAAAGGAGAAAGTGGAGGGTGCCCCAGGAGCACACAGCAGTGGGGATAACATCTCCTTTAGGGCAGGGCTTCCCAAAACTGATCATTTAAATTCCACCTTCACAATTTTTGCTCTATCAGCATACCGTTTTCCATAATCATTTACTTCTCATTGTTTTTCTCTTTAAAAGCTTTAGGTCAGGTGTGGTGGCTCACGCCTGTAATCCCGGCACTTTGGGAGGCCAAGGCAGGAGATCATGAGGTCAGGAGATCGAGACCATCCTGGCTAATAAAGTGAAACCTTGTCTCTACTGAAAATACAAAAAATTAGCCAGACATGGTGGCACGTACCCGTAGTCTCAGTTACTCAAGAAGCTGAGTCAGGAGAATCACTTGAGCCCAGGGAGTGGAGGTTGCAGTGAGCCGAGATCGTGCCACTGCACTCCATCCTGGGGCGAGAGAGCAAGACTCCCTCTCAAAAAAAAAAAAAGAAAAACTTTAGATAAGCTCATTGATTTTTTTAGCCTTGTCCTGAGCGATGTTATTTGTGAAAACCTGAATCTCAATGTGCTATTTATGTATATTTAAAGTTTTTTGAAGTATTTTATCGCGATGCATATACAGAACATAAAAAATTACCATTTTAACAGTTTTTAAGTATCTGATTCAGTAACATTAAGTAGATTCACAATCTTGTACAGCTATCACCACTGTCCATTTCCAGAACTGTTTATTATCTCAAACAGAAACTCTGTACCCATTAAACAATAATTTCCCATTACCCGTCCTCCCAGCCCCTGGTAACCTCTGTCCTACTTGCTGTCTCTATAAATTTGCCTATTCTAGGTACCTCATATAGGTGGAATAAATACAATATTTGTCTTTTCGTGTCTTGCCTGTTTCACTTAGCATGCCTTAGAGGTTAATCCATGTTGTAGCATGTATTGGAATGGCATTCCTTTTTAAGGCTGAATAATATTTCATTTGTGTTTATACGACATTGTTGACCCATTCATCAGGGATGGACATTTGGGTTGTTTCCACCTTTGGGCTATTATCTGTGCTGTTTATATTTTAATATATGCATATGTTAAACATATATATTATATATATATATATAGAGAGAGAGAGAGAGAGACAGAGTCTCCCTCTGTCACCCAGGCTGGAGTGCAGTGGTGCGATCTCGGCTCACTGCAAACTCCGCCCCCCAGGTTCACACCATTCTCCTGCCTCAGCCTCCTGAGTAGCCGGAACTACAGGTGCCCGCCACCACACCCGGCTAATTTTTTGTATTTTTATTTTTTTATTTTTTATTTTTATTTTATTTTAGTTTATTTTTTGAGACGGAGTCTTGCTCTGTCGCCCAGGCTGGAGTGCAGTGGCCAGATCTCAGCTCACTGCAAGCTCCGCCTCCCGGGTTTACGCCATTCTCCTACCTCAGCCTCCCGAGTAGCTGGGACTACAGGCATTTTTAGTAGAGACAGGGTTTCACCGTGTTAGCCAGGATGGTCTGGATCCGCCCGCCTCGGCCTCCCAGTTAACATATTTTAACACATAGGTACATAACTAATAAAGGATTAAGTTGATACAAGAGTAATTGCGGTTTCTGTCATTGAAAGTAACGGCCAAAAATGCAATTACTTTTGCACCAACCTAATAAAAAGACAGTTTTCTGTGATCACCTGTTCTGAAAGCAGAGCCTAAAATAAGGACATGAGGGCAGGCAGTTTACTTGGGAAGAAGCAGGAGTGCAGGTGTGGAGAAACTGAGGCAGGGAAGGGATAAAAGCCAATGGAATGCCGAGCTGGCTGCTGCTCAGTATTTCATGGGTTTGCAGGGGACTCAATCCCATGATGGCCCGAAGAACCAAGCTGAACACACCACAGTCATCTCACTGGAGGATAGAGAAGCTGGGCACACGTCTGCAATTTCCAACACCCAATACGTTACTTTCCCCTCACACTTCCTGGTTTCTCATGAGGGCTGAGTGACCTTTCCAAAATTCAGGTGAGACAAGGACAGGGTATTGTCCTCGACAGCTGTTCTGAAATCAGGTGAGCTGGGAGGACGTGGCACGCAGCATCATAAACGTCTGCTACGTCATCTACAATCATTTTTCATGCCTCATTTCATGCTTTGAGAGAGTTTTCCCCTAAAGAAGTGATGTCTAGGCCCAGCGCAGTGGCTCGTGCCTGTAATCACAGTACTTTGGGAGGCCAAGGCAGGTGGATCACCTGAGGTCAGGAGTTTAAGACCAGTCTGACCAACATGGTGAAACTCTGTCTCTGTTAAAAATACAAAAAAAAAAAAAAAATTAGCCGGGCATGGTGACACATTCCTGTAGTCCCAGTTACTAAGGAGACTGAGAGACGGGAGAATTGGTTGAACCCGGGAGGTGCAGGTTGCAGTGAGACAAGATCATGCCACTGCACTCCAGCCTGGATGACACAGCGAGATTCTGTCTCAAAAAAAAAGGAAAGGAAGGAAAGAAGGAAGGAAGGAAGGAAGGAAGGAAGGAAGGAAGGAAGGAAGGGAGGGAGAAGTGATGTCTAGGTTGACACCCAAAGAAAGAGTAGGTAGCCAGGCAAAGAGTGTGGGAAGGGTGTTTTTGGTGGAAGAAACAGCTCAAGGAAAGGCCTGGTGTGCAGACATAGCAAGCACTTTCCCATCCCAGAGAAGTCCAGCGCTGCTAACGCAGGGAGGAAAGGTGGAGTGATGGTTCTAAGGAGGCGGGTAGGGGACAGGATTTGCAGGGTCCTGGTGGCCTCTGTTTGCTATCCTAAGGGCTGGGGGTAGCCTTGGAAGTATCTGAACAAGGGAGGGATAGGTACATGAAGGGACTGCCTGGAGATTCGCTTTTCTTCTGTTGTCCTGGGGCAGATACCAGACTGGCATGGGTCACCGATACCTGACTTTCTTCCCAAGGGTCTACAGTGGGAGCCTCTCAGGTCTTTGTACTCTCAAGGCCAGTGGGCACCTGGTACCTGCTCAGAACTGATGGTGATGATGATGGTGACCCTGGGCCTGCTACGGCCTGGGCAGGCCAGGCCCGCATGTGCTTTCCCTGAGTGTCAATGAATCCTGCTCTGGACACAGATGTTCCTCCCCATCCTTTAGCTCCTAGTGTAGTAGAGAGAAAAAGGTCACATGGAACTGGGCTGACTTCTGCTCCCAGGTTGCTGAGGGACGTTGGGTGAGTCACTTTTCCTCTCTGAGCCTCAGTTTTCTAGTCTGTTAAATGAGAATAATGCCTGTCTTGCACGGGTGGTTGGGCAGATTCCATGAGAAAACGGCAAAGCGATTGGACCCTAGAAAGTGCTCAAGACATGGGTATTTTCTTTCCTAGCACCCTACACTCATTTTGACTCCCTGAACGTAACCTGGCTCAGCCTACCTGAGGGAAAGGGGAATAAGAGTGGCAACGGGAAGCCCTGGAGGTGGTGGGAGCCCTCGTTAGGATAGCACCCACCTCCCATTTCTCAAGACCCTGCTCCTACCCCTTCCACTCTCTCTGTGGTGTAATTCAGGGATAAGATCCTATTACATCGTTGTGTTTCCTCATCTAGGAGCTGACTGGGGTGCCGTGAGCCTGTTACTTTGCTTCCAAGATGCTAGAGTCAGTACGGAAGGCCTGGTCCATTCCATCAGGATCTGTCCACTTTCAGCCCTGGCTGACTCTTTGGGCCTAGGCAGAGTGGGGTCCTTAGGGGCTCCAAGCAGGTTCCAGACCACTGAAGTTCTGCAGGAAATTCCCAGGCCTCCCAGGCCCCGTGGATTCTCCTTCAGAAATAACAGCCTCGTTGGGATGCAGAGCACGTGGCAGAGCCCGTGCCAAAGATGAATCAGGAGCCTCCGTGTGTGGCCTGGCTGGGATGATTACTGCCGCTAAGTAAATTGCCAGTGCCTCCTCAAGCCCCCTCCTGCCTGGCTCTGTGATTCATTTCCGTTCAGAGAAGTTTAATAATTAGCAAAGGGGATTTCTAACAACAGATGGTGCCAGGCCCTGGGGAGTGGTTCTGCCGCAGAAGCACTTTGCGGAGAGGTAAGCTGGAGAAGTTTCCCCGTTCCCTCCAAAAGGGTGTCTCCAGGGCTCTGTGACTGTGGGCGGGCCTGTTTGTATCATGTGGCTGCAAGAAGAGCAGAAGAAAAGGAGGGTGTCAGGTAGAGGAATGTGGAAGCTGATGACTCTGCTGGAGAGGAGATGGCAGGCAGCAGTCTCCTTTGCCCTGCCATCCACCTAGAAGTCTTTGAGCATTGAGGATCAGAGCTGCCGAAGGCCACCCAGGAGCCTCCCTGGGATTGGGGCAAGGTTCTAGGAGCCGCCAAGAACTTCTAAGAGGCTTCTGATATCCAAGTATAACCTTTCCCCACTGTCCCTCTCTGGAAGTGAAGCAATTTGCACATCTCCCATCCTTCTTAAGGCACAGAGGGAGGACTTAGACCCTGGATTCTCTTGATTTTAGAGGCCCAACTGTAAGTGTGTTAAGTAAAAAGGGAATTAGCAGGTCCTCAGAATTGGGCAGTCTAGAGGTAGACTGGTTCAGATGTGGCTAGACCTGGGTGATCAAACCATGCTCTCCCTTGACTTTGCTTCTGTGAGGCCTAGCTGCAGCTTCATTCAATTCTATGGCAAAGGCAGGCTTCCATTTGTGTGGGAAGGATGTTTCCCCTCCAAGCTCTTGAATAAAGCCCTTCCGGTTGACCTGGACTTGGTCTGACTATCCTGGAGTCAGAAGGATGATAAGGCTGATTTGCCATTTTAGACGCTTGCCCATCTCTATGGCTTGGAGAAGATGCTCTATAACTGACAGCCCTACCAGAACCAGGTGGTGAAGGAGGTCCTCCAAGGGAAGGGCCACAGAAGAGCCAGACTATGTCCAGGAGGTCCAGCAGCAAGTGGTCAGCCAAAGTCCCACAGCAGCAGAGCCGGAGAGAGGCCAGTTTTGCTTTGCCTGGCTGGTGGTATCTCACAGCTTTGCATGGCTCCCCAACAAGGGCTTTATGAGCACATCATCACCTAGTCAGTTCCTACTGGGACTTGTCCAATGGTCCAGGACTGTCTTGGAATAAAATATAGGATCATTCTTCTTGTGGTAGTCAAAGACTATTGGGGGAACAAAGTCATGAAAAACCAATTACAAAACCAAGAGGAATATAAGAGACACTGCAGGGCAATCTGTGGAATCAAAGCATGATTGATTTCCCAGTGAGCATGGCAGACCCATGACCAGCAATGAAGAGGAACAAGTAATCTATGTGCAATGGAGTGGGCTGGGGAAGAGGAACCCTAGAGGTGAAGTGTTCAGAGCCAGTTCTCCAAGACAAGCTAGATCTGGGGAGACTTACTCTAATCAGAGCAAATGGCATTGTGATAGGAATTCACTGACCTGTCCAACCATTCATCCACCCATCCATCCTTTTATTTGTTCAAAAAATATTTACTGAGTACCATTTTCATGCCAGGAATTGAGCTTCCAATGGTGGGCAAAAGAGTAGAGAATGTGAGGTGAATGGTGTGTAGAATGACCCAGCTAGATTAGAGGACTGGAATGAGAGAAAAGCTAGAAATGTCGTTTGAGTCAGTGTATGCGGACCTCTGATTTCAGACTCTGGTGTTTAAGGAATTTCCTGAGGGCAATGAGGCCTAATATGGTACGGTGGCCCCACTCACCACCTGTGGAAGACATGCGGATGCCCTCCTAATTCACATTAAGGTAGTTTCAGAAGCAGAGAGACCCATTCCACCTCCTATCAGAGAGTGGTCTTTTCCCAAATTGCAGAAACTGTGTGGTTGGTTGATAAAATTTTCCCAGTCAATCCTGCCTCTGTATGTGTTTATTAAACCTTTGGTGCCTGCTAACGTGGGTCTCCAGAAAGCAGAAGCAGCTGATGTGGCGAATGACTGTTCAGTTTTTGGATATCACACCTGACATCAAGCATCCTTACCCTACCTGTCAACCTTGCCCTTCACACTGCCATTGGAGATAACACCGGTATTATATAATTTTTCCCCTGCCAAAATTTTTAACAGTATTTCATATTGCCATTTTTCATATGGTCATAGTTTCGATTAGCTGAATTGTTCTTAGCTCACATGATAGAGGTCTGTCCATTCACATCCTCATGGGGTTCCATGGAAAGCTCTGTGATTTCTGGGTGTGTCATGCCCAGTTGGGTTTGAGAAGATGTGTGTTACAGCCTGAAGCCAGGACCCAAGACTGCATTGAACTCTGTGAGTTCCGTGGTTTCCTTTAGTGAATTTCACTTATCCTGTTGCTTATGCCAGTGTCCTCTCTACAATGAAGCCCTTTCGAATACCCTCAGAAAGTAGTGACTCTTTCCTCATGATGCACATCCAGGGTACCTTACACAGGTCTCTACTCCAGTACTTATTCCACCATTAGGATTTTCATTATGCACCTTCAGGGCCTAGCAACAGGCTTGGCACATGGTTAGTGCCAACAAATGTTGAATGAATGGATAAATAAATCTATCTGTCAGTGATTATGTGTGTGTTGGGAGGCGGTTAATTTGTCAAGATCAAACTTGCTTCCAAAAACAAAACAAAACCAAAACCCAAATCTAACTCTGCTCCCAGGTGGCAGACTTGAACGTGGGCCCTGTCTCCTTATTAACCGTTTGCTGTTCTCACAGGATGGAGGGAGAATGACCAGACACAGCCCCTTGCTGGTTTCTGAGGGGCAGGTGTGACGTCCCTGAGCTGTTTAGGTCCATTTCTCCCCCTGGCTGTCTTGACTGGCTCCTGCCATTTGTGGGGCCCTGCTCAGCCCCTGATGACACTCTTGGCATGGTAACCTTCAGGTTTTGACTTGGGGGATGAGCTGGAGGATGCCGGTTTGGTTTTCTGGAAGGATTGCTTTGCCTTGGGAGCCAGTGTAATTTGGGGGAAGAGAGGGTGGCATATGGCATCAATTTCATTCATCTGGCCTCTTCATGGGGAGTAGAGAGAGAAGGGAGTGGGCACTTTGACAAAGCCCCCAAATTAGTTCACCTCCCTTGGGAGAGGGTTGGAAAAGCTGCCTGCCTTGGCTTTGTCTCTGGATGAGTCATTCTGTTTGCTCAGATTGTCGATTGTCAAACAACAGTAGAGAGTGCTTCCCAGGTGGGGGTGTCAATGCTGTCCCGACAGGCACATCTGCTCCTGCGACACCCACTGCTGAGGAAATGGGGACCACGTTGCTACCCAGTTGCCAGCCTGAATGTCACTGCAAAGGCCCCAGGAGGTCCTGGCCTTGCCTCACGTGGAGCTGTGGCAGATGGGGCCAGCAGCTGTGGTGGCTCCAGACTGTAAGGAGGGGCAGCTACTGGGACCATGCCCCTGTGCGTGTGACCAGTGGGCTGACTAGGTGCATGTGAGAGAGGCAGAGGAGCTACTAGTGAGGGACCTTTGAAAGGGCAGGTGGAAGTATCTTCAGAGCTGCCCAAAGCTTGTTTGGAAAGAGGTTAAAACGTTCCCCGCTCTTGGGGGAGTATCAACACCTGCAGGTAGGATACTCAGTCAACCCCTTGACAATGTGCTTCTGACCTGCCTTATGGGAATGTGTGTCACTCCCAATGGCCACCAGTTTTCCTGCCCTGTGGGGTAGTGGGAGTGATGGTGGGGGAGGGGCACAGACAGGAAGGGCAGGGACAAAAATAAATATATGGAGGGAGCATGAACAGAGGGAAACAAAGCAGACACACACACACATACACACACACACACACAGAGGGAGAGGGAGAGAGCGAAATAGAGAGAGAAGAGCAGGTGAAACTGTGAGGAAGTGAATAACAGTGCTCCCATTGCTCACTGTAAAAGCTTCCAGGGATGTGTCTGCCTGCAAGAGATGTGAGTAGCTGGGGAAGGATTGGGGCAGAGAGTCTGCCACCATCACAGAACCCCAGTGCTCTGCCAGCTCAGTTTCTCAGTGAGACAGAGGGCCTAGTGGAAAACACACCCAACGGCCTGGCACTGAATCTGGGCCTCTGTTGCCTGGGACCAGGTTCTTCAGGACAGGCTCACTGGGCAAAGTATAAGTCATTATTATCACATTATTGCTATCGTTTATTGAGTGCTTACTATTTATCATAGATCTGTTATCTCAAGTATCATAGCAGGATGTGCTTTTGCTATTATTGGCCCCATTTTATAGATGAGAAAACAGAGCCTTAGAGAGTTTAAGTAACCTGTCTATAGGTGGTAAAGTTGGGCTTCTGCCTCGGTGTGTCTGGCACCCAAGTGCATTATCTTAACCCTCTACCCTTCACCTCTTGTCGTTTACCTTCTAGGAGCATTGCCAATGGGTCCAACCCTTTGTCCACACCACTCTTTCTGTCAAGCTGGATTTCCTACCTGGTTTTCCATCCTGCTTCCTCTTTACCTCCTACCTGTCACCTGCCTCCTCCTTTCCAGACCATAGGCTGTGGCTCTGCATTCTGGTGTCAGTGTTTCCATAGAGACACAGATGACCCATGAGTCTCTGCTCCCTCATTTCCCATGCTTTCTCAGGGCTGTGAGCTATGTGCTGTAGAGTGATCCCTGAGCAGAGGGTAGTCAGGCCCTGCTGGGCATGGAGATTGGAGCAGAAATCCAGGATAAGGCAGAGAAAAGCGTCAGAGTGAGAAGCATTTCAGAGATTTGTGGGTCCCAGTAGAAAGGGCACAGGTGCACTTACCCCCTGGTCTAAGCTCTCAGTGAGGAAGGGAGGACCAGGAGGAGCTGGAGAAGAGAAGTGAGGATCAGAGGACCAGAAAGGCTCTTGCACTCCATCACAGCACTGATCAAACTATATTGTCATTGTCTAGTGGTTAAAAGGGAAGGCCCTAGAGTCAGGATGTCTAACTTCAAATTTTAGCCCCTCCTCTTGCTAACTGTGTGATTATCTGATACTATCATCTACTGCATGGAGTGGCTTGAAGATTAAATGACATATTGTCTATAAAGGGGCCCAACACAAGACCTGATACTTAATAAGAATTCAACAAATATTCATGATTGTTAACGTTAACTTAATTGTCCTTCTCACCTATTAAGAGGGCAAGGATTCCATACATCTTTTTTAAACCATTGCATCCCCCCAAAACAAGCACATTATCTGGCAAATAGTGGGTCTTATTATATATTATATGGTGAATAAATGAATGAGGGGCTCACCGTGCCTGGATCTATTATTCTTTTCTTCTCAGGACCTAAGCCTGAAGATCAGAATCCTTATGAAGGTGAGAATGCCAAGGGGCAGGGCGTGGTCTGTGTCCTGGAAGAGGGTTCTGATGAGGAGGGTCTTGGAAATAAGCTATGATTAAATCCATCAAGGATTCAGTGGTATTCAGAGTGATTTCTGAATGTCCAGAGACACCCGGCTTCGTGAGGAAGAAAAGAGGGCTCTTACATGGATCCACAAAGATTAGGGCCTGCATTTTCAGTCAGGTTTTTCAAGCTAGAAATTTTTCTCACCTTCACTCCCCCACTAAGTTCAACTGTGGGAAGTCAAAAGACCATGGTCATCCTCAGCCTTAGCCAGGCAGAGCCTTGCTGGAGCTGTCCCTGGTGCTGACCTCCTAGCCGTCTCTGTCCTGGCAAAGAGGCTCTGATCCAGACCCACCCAGTCCAAGGCGGACTGCTCTGATGAATGTCCGAGGGCCTTGTTGGCTTGGCAAACTCTTTAGCTACAGTCCAGGCCAAACCGTGGCCTTTCGGTCTGTCACTTGCCTGATAGCCTGTCTGGTACCATGTCCAGCTTGAGACATCACAAATCTGCCACAAGCTGCCCCACCTGATGCAGATCTGGGCCTGTGGAGAGGTAATTGGGGCGAACCCTCAGGACAACAGATAATGTGCACATCAGTGCACAGGTGGCTGGACCTGCACCTTTGGCTGGCATCCTTTCCTGGCTAGCATGTCCTGTGTCCCTGTCTCTTGGGACCATGGGGCAAATTTCTCTTCCAGAGCAAAACAGGTGTCACGGGTGGGGCTGAGAAGTGCCATCTCAGCACGATGCTTCCCTGGCTAATATAGCACTCTGCTGGCTTATCCCTCAGAGGGCAGATTAATCATTTCCGCCCCAAGTCACCATCCAGGCCAGATTTATTGTGGCGGGAGCATGGGAGCCCCCGACTTTATGGTCTTGTAAATTACAGAGCTGCTTGTGCAAGAGGCAAGCTGGGCTGTAAATCATGTGTAATTGCTTGTAAATTGGGAAACAAATAGTATTTTTGCTTAAATTACCCTCTTTGCAAATGTTTCTTAGGGAATTGAGGTTCCACAGAGAACCTTTAACCTCCCAGGGAACAAAATTCCCGTTGAGACTCAGTCTAAACTATCTCAGAATCTTTCAGAACCACATCCCAGCAAGTCTGGAGGCCTGTGGGTCAAATGGAGAAGAAATGACTGCAGTCGTCATAAATTCCTCTTTTAGGTTGGCTTAAATCACATTCCCCTGGGACCTCTCTCCCCCAATTTCTAGTTAACCCCAAGAGTCTCATCTATCCCCTGGCTATGGCAAGCCCTCTGCAAGGCTCTGGGAAAACAAGTCCATGTGAGCTCCAGAGAATCCAATTTCATTCTTTTTTCCCCCACGCAAAGGCAGTGACTCACTGTTCGCTGGTAAGTGTGGCCTGTGTTCAGATGTTATTTGCTTGCTTATTCTCATCTTTTCCCATTTCAATGAAATTACATTTATAATCTTTTTTGCCTGCCTTGGTCAACTCGGAAGAGTCATTAAATTTTCTGATAGGCAGCCTGGTAAACTTTAATTGAATCACGAATCACCGTCTTCTGGAAAGTTCAGCCCGAGAGGACCTTGGGGACCATATAATTCAACTCCTTCATTTGACAGGCGAGGAAATAGAAGTCCAGGATGGTTAAGTGACTCGCCCAAGGTCATACTCTGAGTGAGGACAGCTCTGGGATGAGATTTGAGCCTGCTTTTTCAGGTACCGCACACTTTCCACTCCATGGCACTGGGCCCCTCGGATTTAGCTGTCACTCAGGTGGCACTACTGTGTGATGAACCTTGACGGGATCAACAAACATTTGTCTTATAATTGGGGGAATTAACAGCGTTTCAAAACCTTCCCTAGGAAACTGACTTAGCTAATGGGCTTGGGCTGTGATGGTGGCAGATGGCAGCTATGGGGACCTTCCTATGGGCTCTGTCCCCCGCAGGATGTTTGTCATATGCCTGGAGATTCCTCTTTTCAACGTGGCACTTGAGGTTTGAGTTTGATGGTATTAGTGATGGCTGCACTGGTCATATCATGTGGGGTAGCTTGGCGAAGGCGGGGGTAGTGGAAGGGACATGAATGGTCTTGAAATCAGGCACTGCTACTCACTGTGGGCATGGTCTTGGGCAAGTCATTTCACTGAGCCTCCATTTTCTCATCTATCCAGTGGGTATCAGGAGCTGACCCTTTCAGAGTAACTGAAAACTATAAAAGATGAACATGAGAAAGTATCCAAGTTGGAGCCCCGCATACGGGGAGCCCTGGTCCATGTTGATTATATCAGAAGGGCAGAGATGTGGGGGTTTGGTTTCCAGTGGTCCAACTTGTCTATGGATGCTGCACGTGTGCGGAGGGAAGAGGTGTCACTGTATGGAGGCCACCCCTGAGTCATGGAGCCTCCTGGTCTGATTTCCTCCCCTGGCGTGTTTGCCAGCTGCTATAGATGAAGCTCCCAGGCTGGGGCTCAGGGCCCCCCTCCACAGGGAGATCACCTGAGCTCTGAGAAATCCTGAACCCTCAGCTGGTGCCTGTCTCCAGGCAAGACATGGAGGAGGACTCCGGTGCTGTCCAGAGGAGTACAGCAGCCCAACACAGTTGGCCCATCTGTGCCAGACCTCACCCAGCTGTGTAAGCAGCCTAGTGTCCCCGTACTAATGAGTGACTCTCTTCTTGCCCAGACCAGGACCATGGCTTCTTAGCACCTCCTGCCTCTGCATGCATTTTTCCATGGGGTCTTCATGGCCACAGTGGTACAGAGGATCCCCAGCTGGCCTCCCAGGGCTTTGCCTCTCCTTAGGAGAAGGCTCTGGCTTTAAACTCTGTCTCTTCATCCTCACCAGCTAATTCTTTGTCTCGGGATGATGGACAAATGGATACAATCTGAGGCTCAGGTCACCAGGGACAGTTCCACGCATTGCCTGCTTTGGAAGGCCTTTGTCCATACAGCCATTCAATGCAGAGGTGCCTCCGAGGTCGCACCAACCTGGAAAGCATGCAAGAGGCTGCTGGGGGTTGAGGGGGACATCTCACTGGGGATTGTTTCCTAAAGGAAGCTGGGCCTTCGGAGGTGGGGAACTCTCACAGAGAGGCCAGCACGACCTCACTTCTCTTTATAGATCACAAGGAATAGAAGTTAAAAGCAGGGGTTCAAATCCTGGTTCCACCACTTCCCAGCTGTGCAACTTTGGGCGAGTTCTTGAACCTCTCTGAGCCTCAGATGTTCAAAGGGAGTGAGTAATGGCGTGCAGCTCAGAGTGGTTGTGAGGACTGAATGAGATAATGCATAGAAGGAGCTCAGCAAGTGCGTGCCACACAGAAGGCATTCCTCTCCATCGTAGTTATTAATGCAACTCCCAAGCCTCCTCCCAGGCATGCAGGAAACCATTGGGAAGCATTGGTGTGACTCTCACGTTCTGCCTGGTGTCTCAAGTGTCCTGGTCTCAGGAGGCTGAGCGGGGGGTTTGTTTATTCCCAGAGCTGTTTTCTCTATTGCCTGCCACCACCGCTTACCTCCCCCAGACACACTTAAGGAGCCAAGTGGGCAGGAGGCAAGGGAGAGAGTCCTGCCAGCCTGATGGAGTGGAAGACCAAGGATTAGCTCCCGTGGGCAGGCAGATGGGGAGAGGACACTGGGCATGCAGCCGATCCCTCACCCGGCCTCCCTGCCTCGGTCCCTGACCTCAGGGTTGGCTAATGTCTCTCCTTCCTTCTCCTCCCGCTTCCAAGTTCCTCTCTCCTCCTGGAATGGAAGCTCTCTGACTCTGCCTCCCTTCACCATTTCTGTCCTTTGCATTGCCCCTGGCCACCTCCACCCACCCCAGTTCATCTCTCTCCTCATCATTTTTATTTAGATGTCCCTCTAGATTTTTCTCTTTCCTTCTTTCTTTTTTTTTTTTTTTTTTTTTTTTTTGAGAGGGAGTCTTGCTGTGTTGCCCAAGTTGGAGTGCAGTGGCAAGATCTCAGCTCACTGCAACCTCCACCTCCCGGGTTCAAGCGATCCTCTTGCCTCAGCCTCCCTCCTTCCTTCATTTTGTATCCCTTTGTATTGGTTTTTATCCACCTGGCTTGGTCCCTCTCTTTGCCTCTCCATATCTCCTTCTCCCTCTGACTTTTTGTTCACTTCTGTTCTCTCTCTCTTTCTCTCTCTCTTCATCTCCCTCTCTCTCACTTTTCTCTACCATTAACCACTTCTCCAGCCACCATCTGCTTGCTCGCCTCAGGCCCTACTGCACACAAACCCAGGGCCCTGGCTTAGGAGTCTCCAGGTCTTCTGAGTTTCTTGGCCTTCAGTCCCTTCCCTGACCCTTTCCCGTCCCTTTCTCCTGAATCTAGACGCATCCCTTTAGTTCTTTCTTGAAAAGCAGCGTGGGGCTGAGATTAACCCCTGGGGCATGCATGTACCTAGGGGAGACCGGAGGGAGCCCCAGGGACCTGAGGCTAGGATCTTCCATCTGTGGCTTGTTTCTGGGAATGCACCGAGCCTGCATTCAGTGAGGATGTATTAAGCCTATTGTGTGCCCAGGACTGTGGCAGAGATAAGAGGAATGTAGAGTGTCTCTTTGCGAGGATCTTTCCATCTAGTAGAAGAGGAGAAGCTGATACATGTGGACCTGTTCAGAAGCAGGTATGGGGCGGCCAGGGGGCAGAAGCCATGCCTAGTGATATCTGGAATTGTCTGTGCAGGGCCGGTGCTCCTGCCCCACCTGGCCGGCACCTGCCCCTCAGTCCTTCTGTGAGCCTCACTTCCTTTTGAATTTTTCCTTGTCTTCCCACCAGCATGCCTGGATCAGGTGTCCTTCATCTGCATCCCCAGAGCACCCTGACTCTGGCTCTCAGACCAGTTCTCACCACGTATGGAATCACCTGGCTGGGTTTCTCTGTCCCCCTCCACCAGGCTGTGAGCTCGAAAGCAAGGGTGGTCGGTTGTCCTGATTACTGCTGAGTCCCCAGCACCTAGGACAGTGCCATCGCAGAGCAGGGGCACTCACATTCTGGGCTCTTGATAAGGGGGGCTGGAGAATAAAGAGATGTGACTTGAATGAAAGCAGGACAACATTCAAGGGTCTTTGCATCCTTCGGCAAAATGATTTTGTCAAGCACATCGCAGCTCTGCCATCTCGAGACATTCATGTCGGAGCCAGCAGGACCTTGGAGATCACTTTGTTGAGCCCTCCCGTCTCACAGGTGGGCCCTGAAGCCCACAGCAAGCCTGGCTTGTCAGAGGGAAGGGGCTCCCCCAGGGCTATGCCCGGGGCCCGGTGGGCATCCGTGCTCGCTCGTGGGCTGCGGCCTCCTGAGAGCCACCCCTCTCAGTGCCTGCTGCTTTCTTTGTCTCTGCCCCTGGCTGTCTCTCTTTCTACCACTGTCCTCGTCCTCTCTCTTCTGTTTTTTTTCCTCTGATGGGATAATTATGCTAATCAGCCTGTCAGAACAAAGATAATTTGTGGTGGGCTATTTCAGACTTTGGAATTCAGGCCAAGGCCCCTTTCCTGCTTGCCTCCGTATTCCCCTTCACCCCCAGCCTGGGCCTGAGCCAGGCAGGATTGTGGAGGGAGGGATGGTGGGTGCATGAGGGCAGGCGGCCGAGTGAGGATGTGAGTGTGTGCACAGGTGGGCACGTGTGTGCACACATGTGTTGCACGGAGTCTACCTCCATGTGCAGGGGAGAAGAGACATCACCGGATGTCTGCAGAAACCAGCGAAACAGGGACAGGATAACGAGGGAGCTGCTGTCCCTGGGATATGAGAGTTGAGGACAGGTCGTCTCCAAGTATGTGGCTTTAGCAGTGGAATGACCACTGACCCACCCCGAAGCTGTTTTGGTGGTGACCTATGTGTTGTACTTCCCTGATAAATCCCAAATCAGCACCCTTTCCTCTCTGAGGGATTGCACTTTGTCCCCCACCCCATCTCCCCAGCTTGTCCTAGGCTAGAAGGGACCTTGAGGCGCTTACTCCCTCGGCCTGGTTGGTCATCGCAGGGTGGGGGAAGGAGGGATGCTGGTATACCAGGCAGTAGAGCTGACCAAATGGGCCCAGAGGGGCAGTTCTGTGTCCAGGGGATGAATGGAGCACCTCTAAGGTGCCAGGCTTAGCAGCGGAAGTCCAGGAGGTGCTGATAGGATGGGCCTTGAGGCTTTATACAGGGTTCTGCTCTGCTCCCCTACTTCTCGGTGACTCTGAAGTGGGCTAGAGGAGCATGGGCCCAGCCCAGGAGTGGACCTCATGCCTAGAGGCAGTTGCTCAGCCATCCCAGGTCCCTTCACAGACCTCACTCTGTCCCAGTGTCCCCTGCCTTCTCCAGGGGCTTCCAGTACCCCACTGGCCTGTAACTTCCATTCACCCAGTGGTGTTTATTGAGCATGTACAGGTGCCAAGCACTGCGTTAAACACCAGAGCGCAGACCACGCAAGCTTACGGAGCACACAGGCTCATGGGGCAAACAGGTTCATGAGTCACACAGGCTCACAGGCACACAGGCTCATAGGGCACACAGGCTCACAGGGCACACAGACTCACAGAGCACACAGGCTCATGGGTCACACAGGCTCACGGGGCACAGAGTCACGGGACACACAGGCTCGTGGGGCACACAGGCTCGTGGGACACACAGGCTCGTGGGGCACACAGGCTCATGGGACACAGAGTCACAGGACACACAGGCTCACGGGACACACAGGCTCACGGGGCACAGAGTCATGGGGCACACAGGCTCGTGGGGCACACAGGCTCACCAGGCACAGAGGCACGGGGCGCAGTCACGGGGCACACAGGCTCACCAGGCACAGAGTCACGGGAAGCAGTCACGGGGCACACAGGTTCACTAGGCACAGACTCACAGGGAACACAGGCTCACGGGGCACAGAGTCATGGGGCACATGGCTCACGGGACACACAGGCTCATGGGGCACACAGGCTGACCGGGCACAGACTCACAGGGCACAGAGTCACGGGGCACACAGGCTCACGGCACAGTCACGGGCACACAGACTCACAGGGCACAGACGCAGAGCACACAGCCTTGTGGGGCACACAGGCTCACAGGGCAGAGTCACGGAGCACACAGGCTCACGGGACAGAGTCACGGAGCACACAGGCTCACAGGGCAGAGTCATGGAGCACACAGGCTCACGGGGCGCAGTCATGGGGAACACAGACTGAGGGGCACAGACTCACAGAGCACACAGGCTCACAGGGCACAGACTCACAGGGCATAGGCTCCCTGAGTACACAGGCTCACGGGGCACAGAGTCATGAGGCACATGGGCTCGTGGGGCACACAGGCTCACGGGCACACAGATTCACAGAACAGGTAGGCTCACAGAGCACAGAGGCTCCTGGAAGCTTCTCAGGATCACAGTCCCGCCGGCCATGGAAAGTTCCCTGCAGTAAACACATGTCCCTCTCTATTGATAAGAGCGCAGGCCCCCAATTAGCCAATTTGATGAGGGTTCAGGACTCAGCCCAGCCTTATTCTGGAGCCTGTTTTTCAGAGCCTCAGTTTCCATAGCTGTGCAGCATCTGCTGAAGCCTGCTCTGTGGTCTGCTCCAGCAGAGGGGGTCTTGCTTCTGGTCTCCCTTTGGTGCTGAGCGTTGCCCAGGGTGATGCGGATGGAGATATCGTGCTTCACTCACAGGACAGCGTGGGTAAGTGAACAAACAATGAATGACTGCTCTCTCTCAAAGAGAGGACACAAAGCTTTTTAAAAAACGTTTTATTTCAGAAAAAAATTCAAATTTTCAAAATATGCCGAAGCAGAGAGAATAGAACAGCAAGTACCGTGTGTTCATCCCCCAGAGTCAGTTGTTGGCTCGGGGCCGGTCTGGCTTCATCCTTCCCCACCGACTTTGTCTAATTTCACCTGAAATGTTTCCTGTGCACCTCGGGGGCCTTTGTTCTGTGCTCCCCTCACCTTCCCAAGGATGCTGGGCTCAGGGTCTGCCTCTCTCAGTTCTTTGGAAGCCTTACAAGGATTCAGCTTGACCATGGTGTGTGATGGTCAAGAGAGTGGTGTGGGGTGGACGTGGCCCTGGGCAGCTGTTTTCCTGGGAGCTGTGCCTGTCTGCCCACACACCAGCGTGGAAGGAGTTAGCGGGTTTCTCCCTTTTCAGTGTGCATGTGGAATGCTGCCATCTGGGTAAACTGTGGCAGTTTCACGATGAGGCTTTGAGTCATTTAAATGGCTGCTGGTGAGATGCTGCACTGACTCATTTCATCTTCCTAAGTAACTTCCTCTTCTGGGCTTCTGCTTATGCAGCACCTTGGCCCAGTCCCCAACCAAGGCGGCTGCCCCTTCCTACCAGTCACACTGCCTGCTTCCCATCCCCAGCCCTGTCTTCTGAGGGCCTCTTCCCCTCTCTGCTTCCCTGGCTCAAGCATTTGCTGGCTTAGTCTGAGAAGGGGAGAGTATGATGTTGAAAAGGGTGGGGAGCAGAGCTCTAGGGCCTGCCGTCCCCCAGGCTGGGCACCCCACGGCTCAGGACTCCTCCCCCACTGAGCCACTGAAGACCCCACAGGCCCCCCTCTGGCTGTTAGTGGAGCCTGGAGGCCTGCAGGAGGAGGTGTCACTAAGACCCTTATCTTCCTCACCATCACCTACCAGTTCTGAGAATCTGGTCTGATGCCAAGCCTTTGTTAAGAAGGCCTTGGCCACAGGCCCTGTCTGTCCCACAGTGGCTGGCCAGCTAAAACACCAGACCTTGGCCCTGGTGGCCAGGAGGGGATCCTTACTGACAGGGACGAGGTTGTGAGCCAGAAAGGCCGCAGACACTCTGGATGTGTGCGTGAGGACTTGTGCGAATGTGTGCAAGTGTGTCTGGTCCTGAGCGCCTTGGTGCACCAGATGTGTCTTCGTCTACACAGCATGTGCCAGGGTGTTTCTGAGCCTTCTGCTGTTTGTGTTCACATGTGTGTGTGCTTGAGGTAGCCTGTTCAGTATGCTTGGCTGCAGCTGTCCAGATATGCTTGTGTGTGGATATATGTGCATGTGCCCTGTGTTTGTATGGAGCAGGGCAGCCTGTGTGTGCATGCGTGCTCTCCGGGGGCGGGGATGTCTGTGTGTGCTGTGTCTGTGGTTCTGGGTTTGAGTGATGTGCGGGCCTCCCAGAGAGGGCTGTGACTCGGTGCCTGTGTTCCGCTGTGTGTTAGGTACTGTGAGTGTGCTCATGCCTGTCAGTCTCTGTGTATCCATCCACGTGTTTGTGTGCACGTGTGCGCTGCTCAGGGTGTGGACGGGGAAGCACAGTTGGGGTGGTGTTGGGTCAGGCCCAGCCCCTGTACCCCACCACCCCACACCTGCCCCTTCCTGTCCTGCTGGCAGTGTTGATGACAGCTGTGCCAGGCCCTCCCCTTAGCCAGGTGGGCTGTCACTTATTTAGGGCTGCTATTTCAGGAGGGGAAGCAGCTGGCTGACGGGCTGCTCATCTGAGCCTCAGCAAATCAGTGAGCTCAGGACCCGCTCTGGGGTGGCCTCTCACTGCTGAAGGCTGCTTGGGGTTGGAGACCCATGTGGCTGAGGCCTCTGTCTACCACCCAGCCTGACACCACTTATAGCACCACCATCCAATGTAGAGCTGGCTTGGGCTCCCCCGCTGTTCTCGAAGGAATAGGCCCTTACCCAGGACTCCTATGGACCTGTGTGTGTGTGTCCGTGTGTGTGAATGTGCATGTGCAAGGTGGGTACACATAGGCATGTGTCCTTGTGTCCACAGCTGCAGGCACTTTCCCACTACGCACTTATACTCCTGTCAGTATAAGTAACTCATATAAGTTCAGTACCTGAACTCATATATCTGTAGCTGGCTTTTTTCTGTGATTTGTCTATGCATGTGTGTGTTCTTGTGCATATGCAGGTGTGTACACATGTGCTTCTCTACATGTGTGTGGACCTGCATATGCATATATATGTGCGTGCACAGCACACTCTTTCCCCAGCCTCCTTACAGTAATCAGGGGAACCTCAGGGACCCGTCCTTTGGAACACACACGTGTCCTACCTGTGCTCCTGCTGCTGGCCTCAGACCCCCTCCCTACCCCCAAACTCCTGGAGACCCACACATGCCACACAATGCTGCCCTGCCCAGAACTCTGGAGTGGCTCCCCACATGCTTTCTGTTGGCCTTCAGGGTTGGGAACCTGGTCCAGGCTGCTCTCACTGCTCCTGCAGGTGACCTTTCTGGCCGCTCTGATCTGCATGTGGCTTCCCCTACTGAAAGGCATTCTGTGACTCTTTACTGAGCAAGTCTTCTGGTGCTGAGGCTGTGTACTGGGCTCCGGGAGAGGCAGCAGGGGTAATCACGCACCGGCATTCCAAGACGTCTTAGGCTTGTGCAGTGGCAAGATCCTGGAGCTCAAATGTAAGGTGTGCTAGAGAGAGATGAACTTGGTGAGGGGCGAGAGCTTCCCAACAGGAATGCCCCTCTCCATCTTACCCTGAGAAGCACTCTTGTTTTTGAGAGTCCCTGGCACAGCCCCTGGTCTGGTTCCCCAGCGGAAAGGATGCCCTTTGTCCCCCTTGACCCCTTGCTCCTAGTAGATCCCTTTCCTCTTAGGACTAAGGGTTTTCTGCCATCAGAGCTTGGCTCAGCCAGCACAGAGGAAGGAGGCCAAGGGCAGTCTGACTGCAGGGGCAGCACCCTGGGGAGACAGGGGCTGGGGGTCCTCTGCCCTCTGGTTTTTCTTTCCCAGCAGCTTCCCTCAATCAAGCCATTGATTTGAGGGCCCCCGCTGTGCTTCCTCTCCAGGGGAGCTTCTTCAGGGCCACACTTTGATTGCTGCGGAGCCAGTGAAGCCCGTGTGAGTAGCCCCTCTGAGCCGCTGGCCCACATCTCTCACAACCTGCCCTGCATCTCTGCTTGGACATCTCAAAGGCACTCAGCCCCAGCTGGCACTTTCGGGTGCCGCTTCCACGAGCTGGAAACCTGTGGGGTCCCTACCGCCTCCTTCCTAGCCACCTTTCCTTTCCCCTGCTGGGTCCATGGCCCCATTGTGCAGATTCACCACCTAAGCATACCCAAGCCCTCTTCTCTCTGCCAGCAGCCTGCCCTAGGCCATTGTAATCACCACCTAAGCTCTTCTCCTTGCATCTGCCCTAGCCCTCACCCTTCAATCTCTTTCACACATGGGGTCTACAAGTTTGATCATGGCACTCCCCGACTTAAAGCCATCAATAACTCACCATTGCTCTTGGGATAAGACTCCTGCCCTTCACTTGACCCACTAACTCCTTCATCCTGCAGGCCTCAGCTCAACAGCATATCCACAGGGAGGCCCCCTTGGACCTCACTCCCCTTCCCCTCTACCTGTGCCGGCCAGGTCCTCTTGCCATCTGCTCTACCCAAGCTGGGAACCCCTCGTACTTGCCAGAGCCCAAGGGCAGGGGCAGCTCCTCCTGACTAAGTGCTATGAGGCAGGGGCAGGGGGAGGGGCAGGGACAGGGCTGTCCACACGTTGTCCTCAGCACTAGTAGTGAAGACTTGTGTCTGCACAGACATGGAGCCCAGCAGACGTGTGCTGAATGAATGCATGAGTGAAGGGCACCTCAGCACTGTCTCTTCCGCCTCCTGCTGCTCCTCCTCACCCAAGTAGTCCTGAGTCAGCCTGCAGAGCCCTTTGGAGGACACAATGTGGACATCCTGATGGTGATGCTGATTCTCCGTCAGCCGCCTTGTACAGTGTTGCACATGCTGTTTCCTCTACCTGGAGCATTTCTCTCAGGCACATGGCTGGTTCCCTCTCCTCCAGATTTGGCTTCAAGTGTTCTCACCTTGAAGAGCCCTTCCCTGACCACCGTGTATAAATTAGACACCCTCCCCTGCCCCCAACACCCAGTGTTTCCTATCATCTCTTTTTGGCTTTGCCTTTCTGGCACTTATCACAATGGAACAGTCATTCATTCATTCATTCGTTCATTCATTCATTCATTCATTCATATGCTTTCTCATTATCTGTTTGCCCCACCAAACTGTAAACTCCCTGGGGGCAAGTTCCTCCCCACTGTTGACCTGCCACCCATCAGAGCCTGCTGGCACACAGTAGGTGCTCATTACATGTGTAAATGAAGGATTGCATTATGTAACTTATTTTCCAACCCTGTCAGGGAACCACTTTAGAGATAAGAAAACTGAGGACCAGAGAGGTGAAGAAACTCACCAATGGTCACAAAGCTAATGAGAGAGGTGGTGTGGAGGTTCACATCCGGGGTTGACTATCTCATTTACTCTTATTCATTCATTCAGCACCCGCTCTGTGCAGAGGCCCCATGCTGGGAACAGAGTCACAGAGATGGGTCATCACAGCTGCTGCCTGGATGACAGCTCAGTCCGGAGGGGAGGGGACCACAGACAGTGGTCAGGAGGAGGCCCTAAGGGACATACTGGGCCCTGAGGAGACACCGTGGAGGAAGGGCTCTTTGAGTAGGATTTTGAGGGATGAGTAAGCTCTTGTGGCTGAATGGTATGTATTGTACAGCAGAAAGAGCACTGGACAGGGACTCAGGAGGCCTGCGTCCCAGTCATCCCCAATCCCTGTCACTTTGGGAAAATCACATTCCCTTGCTGACCCTGTTTCTACATCTGCAAAGCCAGGCAGGCCCTGCTCTGAGAGCGTGAGCTGAGGTGGCTGACTGGCAGGAACACTTATTTCCCTTCGCTGCTCCTCCCCACAAGACAGAACCCACCTGGCAGAGGCCCTGGCTGTTTGGCAGAGTGGGCAGAGCATGGGGCAGCTGCCCTCTTCCAACCCTGCCCCCTGTGGTCCTCCCACCCCTCCACCCTCCACCCTCCTACTCTCTGCTCCTTCCCTGTTCCCCCCTATTTCTTCCCCCTCCTCTCCCTCCTCCTCCTCTTCCTCAGCCCCTTTCATCCTCTTCTCCTCCTTCTCCCTCCCCCTTTTATTCCTCCTCTTCCCCACCTTCTTTTCTTTCTCCCCGATTATTTTCCTGCTGCCCTGCCCAAGGGGGAAAGCACAAAGGGTAGTCAAAGTTAATTTAGGCTCAAGTACCTGGTCACCTAGAAACAAGGCCAGTCCCCCAACGCAGGGCCTCAGCCGTGGCCTCATTAATCTGCATGCGACCAGCATTGCCAGTTCGACATAAGTAGGACAGAAGCCATGCTGCCGAAGAGAGGGGGCCTTGGGCTCTGGCCACTTAGTCCCCCAGCAGTCACGTGGCCACCCCCAAGTGTGCAGTGGGAAGAAGACAAAGGAGAAGGAAGGAGAAACAAAAGACCCCAGGGCATCTGCTGTCCCTTCTTCCACATGTCCTTGCTCTCAGCCCAAGGACCCCCGAGTATTTGCTGTCCCTTGCTGGTATTGTCCTTGATCGTGATCACTCTTCTTCACCCTGAGTCCAGGGTTCTGTTGGTCCTTCCCTTCAGAGGGTGCTGCCAGACTTGGAGTCACTAGTCTCAGTCTCTGCTCACATGTCCTGACCCTCAGAGGACTCCGGTGTCCAGTCCCCTGCTGTGAGCTTCTGCAGCAGGTGACACTGAGCAGCTTGGCCTCCTGGCCCAGCCAGCTCCTCTACAAAGCCAGAAAGACTAAGGTCATTTGCATGCTCCAGACCTTCTCCTTTCCTGGGCCCTGCTCTGGGAAAATTTCCCTTTGGGTCCTAGCACATTTGTTCCGCCCTGCCTCCACTAATATTTAGAAAAACCTCAGGTCCCAGTCTGCAGCAGAGTCTGCACCGTGCCCCACCCCAGACCCTCCTGCCCCACTCCAGACCCTCCGCTCCCTGTTGCTGTAACTTCAGAGGCTCCTGTCATCCCAGGGGAGTGAGTGTAGAATTGGTAGGTGAGAGCATGCGATCGCTCACGAGATCAGCTCCCACACAAATTGTGAACCTCCAAAGCCACAGTTCTGCTCAGCTGCACAGAAAACATCAAGTTCTCATCCAGACAGTTTCTAAGAATAAACAAACAGATAAATCGCATGTAGCCTCTTGCCTTTACCAAAGCAAGCTGTGCAGCAGGATGTGGGTACCAATTGGGCCATAGTCTCTGTCCCTCTGTGCCTCTGCTGTGTCACCCCACCATCTGCACAGCCAAAGACTGGCTTAGCCAAGCCCAGAGCAGGTTGTCCAAAGGCCATTCCAGCTTCATCTTCCTGAAATCTGATTTGTCTGGAAGTGTGGAAAGATGGGCTTAAACATTGGCCACAACCTAACTGCCAATCTGTTCGGATTTGTCAAATAAATTATGGAGCATCCACATTTTATTGGAAAAATATTATTTTATAAATGGAGAAAAGCCTGGAAGGATCTCTACCAAAATACTAATGGTGCTTTTTCTGGATGGAGAATTTATAAATGTTGTTAACTTCTTTATGTTATTCAATGGACATGCATTTTGTGAGCAGGAATGATTATATTTAAAAATCTGAGTTTGAATGCCAATTTGATCGTGTCTCAGCTGTGCTATCTTTGGCAAGCCACTTCTTTTCCAGAGTTCCAATTTCTACACTTCTAAGACTAGGGTAATAAAAGTCATTTTCATAGCATTGTTCCGAGAAAGAAAATGAGATCGTGTGTGTGTGTATTGTGTGTGTGTTGTGTGTATGTGTGCCCTGAAGCTAGATCTGGCACACTTTTAGAGCAACTCCAGTATGATGGCCACACACAGACACTCTAGAGCCGAGTGGCCTGGATTCAAATCCTGGCTTTGATCCTTACCAGCTGTGTGATTCTGGGAAGGTTGCTCGACCACTCTGTGCCTCTGTTTCTTCTCTGTAAAGTGGGGTTGTGATATGAATTAAAGGAATTAAGGCCAGGCGTGGTGGCTCATGCCTGTAATCCTAGCACTTTGGGAGGCAGAGGCGGGCAGATAACCTGAGGTCAGGATTTCGAAACCAGCCTGGCCAACATGGTGAAACCCTGTCTCTACTAAATATACAAAAAAAAAATTAGCCGGACATGGTGGTGCACACCTGTAATCCCAGTTACTTGGAAGGCTGAGGCAGGAAAATTGCTTGAACTTGGGAGGTGGAGGTTGCAGTGAGCTGAGGCCGCACCTCTGTACTCCAGCCTGGGCAACAGAGCGAGACTCCATCTCAAAAAAAAAAAAAAAAGAAAAGAAAGAAAGAAAGGAATTAATACAGGCAACGTACACAGTAAGAGCACAATAAAGATGTTATTATTGCTCTATTACTTTATTATTGAGTACATGTTCTTTTGCTTTCTTTCCAAGCCGTTGGGATTGAAAGCCCTCTGTGAGCTGTGGGTCTGCCCTGCCGGGGAGAGCCCTGTCCGCTTGGCTGTTCCAGAGTTGAAAGAGACAGAGTGAGGGCCCTCTAGTAGCTTCAGCCAGGGAACTGGAGACCACCATGAAAACTGCGGTTCAGTGTAGAGCTAGGATCAGAGATCAGAATGGAGTTTAAGGTCAAGGTTCAATCTGGATCAAGATCAAGATGAAGTTGAGAAAGGAACCATGTCTGTGTCTGGGGCCAAGGCCCAAGTTTGTTTCTGGCTTTCTCGTGGAGCCAGGCAGGTCCTGGGGCTTGTTCCACAGTGCGGGGCTGGGCTCTGCACCTGGATGGCCTTTCTCTGGGTCCCGCCTTCACCCTGGGGCCTGTTTCAGCCTCCTCATAGGCCCCATGCTGCCCTCCTTCCCCGGCAGTCTGAGCCACCCAGCAGTGCCCTTGACAACCCTGCTCAGGGAGTTCCCAGGAGCTGTGCTCGGTGCCCTGGTCCCCGAGCATCTTCTAGCTTGAGGAGCAGCCAGCTCGGGCCTGGCAAGAGGAGGCATCCTCCAGAGCACCTGTGCCAAACCTTAGCTGTATTTTTAGAAGAGCTCCTGCCTGTCCACCTGGTGGGCAGTGGGCTGGAGGACTGGAGACGAGGAGGCCGGGCGCTCCTTCCCCCAGGCATTGACAAGCTGATGGAAGGCCCAGCTGCTCCCCAGAGCTGAGCTGGGTTCCTGCACTGGGCCTTGCTGGTGAGGAGCCGGCATGGAGCTGTGTGCACAGATGGCCCTACATGCGTTCGTAATTTGCCAGAATAAGTAGTTAATCTCCCCTGCACTCTACTTCTTCCCCTTTCTCTCCCTTTTTGTGATTTTCCCAGGTTGACTGTGAGGTGCACAGAGGCAGGGGTTACCTCTTTCTTTGAGGCTCAGTGCCTTGTTCAGGATCCAGCACACAGTAGGTGCACTGTCAGCAGGAAGCCAGGCACATAGGTTCCCCTTCCATCTTAGAAGCTCATCCAAACAAGAGCTATACACAGTAGGTCTTCGGCCAGCTCAGATCAGCACACAGGAGGTGCTTTGTCAGCACGGAGCCTGGCATATAGTAGGCCTTCCCCAGTACGGGACCTGGCATGCAGTAGATATTCCTCCAGCATTGGCACATAGTAGGGCCTCAGCCTTCCTAGAGTGTGCTTCAGAGCAGGCAAGTTTCAGAAAAATGTCTCCTGGGTCAAGTTTTCCTTCTCTCTTCACTGTGCTCAAGAAGTATGTACTGTGTACCTAGTACCGCCTCAGTTTGGTACCAGGTGTTGCATAGGGGAGCAGAGTAAGGAAGACACAAGCCTTTTATTCTTATTTAAAGAACCGACAGCCAAGTGATGAAATACCAGCCCTTTACAAATAACCCATGACTGAGGCAGGGGTAAGGAGTGAGGCTGCCTGGAGGAGGTGGTCCTAGAGATGAGTCAAGTTTCTCAAGTCAGCAAAAGTGCAAAGGCAAGTGTAGAGAGTGAGGGTGACCCACGGGGATGGCCGTGAACCATCACTGATCACTGCAGCAAAGTATCGTACTGTGGAGGGAGTGGAGTATCATTCTCTCATTCAACAAGTATCAGGAGCTATGAGGGGCTGGCATGGCTCTAAGCTGTGACGCTACAGCTCTGGATAAAACTATCCTGCTTCATTGTGGGGCCAGGAGGATAGAAAATAACAGCATATTAGATGTCAGCTGCTGATAGTGCTTTGAAGAAAAATAGAGGAGGGGAAGGGTGAGGAGCTCACTGGAGGGGGTGAGCTCTTTCCACATCTTCTCTGATAAGATGACATGTAAGCTGAAATCTGACTCCAGGAAGGGAGAGGGCATGGTCACGGGGCGAGAAGAACCTGACAGGCAGAGGGAAGGGAGGGCAGGAAGGTGGTGGCTGATTGCCAAGAGCCTTGAATTCCAGGGCAAAGAATTTGGATTGGATTTTGTAGGCAGTGGCCAGGCTCTGAAGGCTTTTGAGCAGAAGAGGGATGGGATGAGAGCTGCAGGAAGGAGAAGATGGCAGAATTGTGGGCAGCTGAGAGCAGCGTGGAGGGGTGGCAGTGGTCCAGGTGGGAGATGCCAGGCCTGGGTGCAAGTAGTGACGGGGACAGGGGAAGGGGAGGGGCAGATGCCAAGTCTGTGTGAAGGTGGCATTTTCTGATTTGAGGTTGAAGGAGGAGGACCAAACAGAAAGGCGTGTGAGGGTGAGTTGGGTACCGCGGTTGGAAATGCAAACACCAGGCCCAGGAGTGGGCCAGGAGCAGATGGTCCATCCCTTCTGAAGCTGTTGTTTTCCTCCTCCTTGTCCGTCTCCTCCCCTTGAGCCTCCTTCTCCCTTCCCCCATGTCCTCTTTTCCCTTCTCCTCCTCTAGTGCCTCCCGCTACAATCTTAGAAACTCCACGGTCCAAATCCCAAGTATCTGGGCTTCTCCTCTGCTTTCATCTCACATGTGTTTCTTTCTCCTTCTCTGTCCTTTCTTACCCCTTCTGAGCCAGTGATCTGTAGAGGATATAATACAAATCAAATTGTCCAGGTCTTCCTGGGGTATGTGACAGCCTGTTGGGGCGAGCATAGTGTCGGGGTAGTGGGATGCCCTGGTTTTTGTGTCACACAGAATAAGGTTTGCATCTCAGCCCTGCCGTGTATGAGCAGCACCGTGATGGGTGAGTTATTGGATGTGCCTGCTCCTCCGATCCCTCATCTGTGAAATGAGAAGGTGCATGGGCTAGCACGGGGCCTGGCACAACTTAAGGGTTGCGTGGGTGGCGGCTGCCGCTATGATTACTGTTTGTGGTATTGTTACTTATTCGCCAAATGTGAGGCTGTCCATCCAGATGGATCCTTCCCACGCCAGAACCACCTTCAGAGGGGAGTGTGTGTTCCAGGATCAGGCTGGACTGCCCAAGTCCTTCCTGATAATGGGCGTGCCCGAGTATCCACAGCCCCACTCCAGAAGGGCTGTCCAGCAGCCCCTCGGGGCATCCTTCCTGCAGCCTGAAGCAGCCACCGGATGCTCAGAGTCCCTGTGGAAGGTCCAGTGGTCACTTGAAGACTGCTGCTGGAGCCAGGAACCCTGGGTTGCCCCAAGATCAGGACCCCAGTCTGCACTGCACGACCTGTGTTCACATAGGCCAAGGGCTGGTGTCCCAGGTGTCCCACCTGCTCTGTCCTGGTGCAGTCCTGCCTCCAGCCCCAGGCTCCAGGTGTCAGGGCTTGCCCAGGAGGCTCTGAATACCCATCCCTCTCCTGTCCCTGGCCAGGGCCTCAGCTTTAATGGAGGAGCTTCAGGCACCTGGCTTTGCCCTGATCACAGGCCCAGCCCCTATCCTGGCTGCATTTCCTCGGGCTGCCTCTTGCAGTTCTGCCTTCCCTCTCACTCTCTGTCAGTCATTCTCATGGGTGTCCCCTGGTTCTTCACCTTGGACAGAGATTTCCTGGGGGGGGCCAAGAGTTTGTCATCCTAGGGAAATCACGATGCTCCAGAAGGTAAGTCCCCTGGAGCACAACAGGGCTTCATCTGCAGGGACCCATGGGAATGAAAGACATTTCCCTGTCCAGCATGGGTGGTGAGAAGAGCAGAACATCCAGAGTCCCCATTCATCAGCTGTGTGACCTTGGGCAAGTCGCCTAATCTCTCTGAGCTTCTGTTTCCTCAGCTCTGAAGTAAGACTAGCAATTGCATCCTCTCAGGGACAATGTGCTGATCGTATGAAATGACACACACCAAAAGCAGCTTTGAAGGCTCCAGGTGCTAGAGAATATTGGTTACCTTTTCCTACCTGAGTCAGGAGGCTCAGACTGTGCCTCTAAGTTGAGAGACACTCTGAGCTATCTGTATTCTCTTGCACATCTCCGGTGTCTTCCCATCTGTTGCAGGATCAGTCTAAATGATGTTGCGGGATCAGTCTAAATGATGTTGCAAGTCTCTGCCAGGTCTGAAAGCCTATGATTGACACTTGGGTTTTTCCATTCCCTGGCAGAAACCCAGAGGCCTGAGAGCCCATCCCTGCCCAGGCAGAGGCCCAGGCCTGGTCTTTGAGACTGGCTCAGGCCCCCTCCAGCTGCCCAGTCCCACTTCACTCCCCACAACCTCCACTCCACTGCTTCTTCTACCCTAAACTGGTGCTTTGTCCAGAAACTAATTGCTGTAACTCCACTGTTTATCTGGAGACAATACAAGTCGATTGAAACTGCTGCATCAGGAGAAATATGTTCCACTTAGATCATTAAATTAGCTCGACACCGGCCTTTGATGAGGCCTGCTTGAGAGAGACGGGCGCCCTCGTGCTCCAGTGATCATTGGCCACTGTGGGCCATTTGCTTAATGAACAGTGTGGCCGGCAGCCAGGGGGTGGAGCCAGCTGGGCACACCTGCTGCCCACAGGCCAGCATGGCTGGGGCAGCCTCTCTAGGTCTCGCCTTGCTACCACCAGGCTCGGCAGCTGGCCCTTCTGAGAGGGCACCAGGGTCAGCTCAGCCACTGCTAGAGGCCATAATATAAAGATGGCACCAGCCAGTGTTCGCTAGACTCTTCTTGTGTCCTCTGCCAGGCATGGGCTGAGAGCTCTGCAGACGTTACCTCGCTGAAAATACCAGCAGCCTTGAGACGTCTAGGTGGTTGTTCTCCCATTTTACAGATGAGGAAATTGATGTAGAGCTACATCTCTCGGACCCCAAAGCACAAGCCTCTAACCACCACCCTCAATGGCCTTGGGAGATCGTAGGGAAGGGAGTGCGGTGGAGGACTGAGGTGCAATATGAGGGGAGACTTTCTGCCAGAAATGGAAAACTCCAGCAACCCTTACCCCAAGTCTCCAGGGCCCCATTTCTCTTCCCTTCTGATCTGACTCTGGCCTCTCTTGTGGCTTTAGTCCTGCAGAGAACTGAGAACACTCTCTTCCCTCTCCTCCTCCTTCCTCTTTTCTTTTTCCCTCCCTGCTTCTCTGGTGTCTTGCAACTCTCAGTTTCCTGCTTCCTCCCAAATTCCAACACTTGAGGGACTGCAGAGATCAGTGGGAAGCCTGCAGCCCCTTCGGCCTGAGGGACTGCCCCTATGCCATCTCTGATAGTTATCTCCAGGGCACAACGTTCTTCAACCAAGTTCAGCCCACTTTCCCAAGGCTTGCTCTGCTAGTGACAAAACACCTTCTAGCTAAGTTATTTACTAGCAGAGGAAGCCCTGGGAAAGTTGTTCTCCTCTCTCCTCTTCTCCCTCCATCCCTTTTTCATTTCCCCTCCTCCTCTTGGGGAATGGGATTTATAAGACAGGTTGCAGTCTTTTGAGGAGCACTCAGTTTGAGCTGCATGTATCCCAGGTGGAAGGCGGAGTGACAGTTTCAGGTTTTCTCAAATGCACTATGTGAGATGCCATGTCCTGAGCTGCTTAAGAGCTTGGTAAGAAGCTACTAAGGGCCAGGGGCACCTTTCTGCCAATCTAAGGTCCCTGTCTGGAATGAAGCTTTCACCCACATGGAGATATCTGGCAGGTACCTGCAGGACCAGGAAAAACAGGGTGAGGCCAAGGCTTGCAACAGACCAACTCGTGGTTGAGCAGCATGGGGCAGAGATGGGTCTCCCTGGCTTCCCAGGGCTTCTCCCTAGAGCGTAAGCTGGGAGAGCAAGCTCCCTTGTGCCTTGCTCATCCTAGAGCCCAGTGACTACTGTGCCCACAGGATAAGAGTAGACCATGAATTAATGAATGAATGGTAACTGATTATCATTAATTCAGCTACTATTAATTCATTTTCTTTTATTTATTTGCTCATTTATTGTCTACTCTTGTCAGGAGTTTTCTGGTTCAGATCTTAACATATAATTATCTCCAGGTCCAGGACTAGGGAGAGACTAATGAGATGCCTCAGGCACAAAATTTAAGAAGACATTGCTGTCAGGGTCATGCTAGTGCCTGATTAGCTCAGCTCCTGAAAATAACCTTGCTGGTAGGTATTGTAATTTCCATTGCGTAGAGGTGGAAATGGAGTCAGAGAAAGGCTACTTTACATCCTCTGGTCACCTGGCTGGTAATATTTGTTCCCAGATTTATGTGACTTCAATGCCTCCCCTCTCTCCTTGGTCTCAGTTTCTCTGCCTTGTTTGACCTCTCAGCCAGTGCCCTGGGATGGGGGAGGGAGGATGAGTTGCAGCCACACGCTTCTTTTCATGTTTTATGCGCCGCCCCACAACCACCCTCATCCCCTGCACCCTGTGCAGAGGCTACCAGGTGTCTAGGTCTAGTCCAGTCTCCTCTATTTAGAGGAGTGTGACCATGGGCAAGTTACTTAAACTCCTCATGCCTCGGTGTCCTTAGCTCCAAAAAGGGACACCATAGTCATCCCTATGTCATGGGTTGCAGGAGGGATGCTGGTGAGTGGGAATGTGTAGTGGGTATAGCACTTAGAATAGCACCTGCCACATAGCTTCACGTAGTTGTTATTGTTTTTCATAGCCTTGTAATCTGAAGGTGGGGGGAGTCTGCAATGAGCCCCAAACCCTCAGTCCACTGAGCTGCCCTGTCAGGAGAGTGGTCCCCCACTTCCCCAGGGTTAGCAGTTCCCTGAGCTGCCAGCTTCACCTCAATTCTCCTGGGATGGTTAGCGCCCAGGAGCCACTGGGAGGCGGAACCATGGGGGCGGCGTTTGACCCCTGACTTCCTAGTTCCCCTCCAGCTGCAGGCAAGGGTTGGGGGTGGGGTTTGGCCTTTGACTTCCCAGTTCCCCTCCAGCTGCAGGCAAGGGAACAGCCTCCCTAGCTCCTTCCAGCTTGAGCTCTCCTGGAATTCACAGGAGGTTTGGAGAGAGAGAATTCACACTTCACTGAAAATGTGTTTCAAGCAATTAGCAGGTCTTTACCAGAGGAGCCTTTGAAGTCCAAGCCCAGACCCATCTCTGTGAAGGGTTTCCCCAGAACTGACAGGCTGGCAGACGCTGCCATCAGCTCAGCCCTTTCCTGAGTGCCAGGGGCTTCTGGTTCTGGACTGGCACCACAGGACTCATGTGAGTCCCCCCACAGTGGCAGCACCAGCATCCTCGCCAGCACAGAGAGCTGCTCGACGGAGAATCGAATGTGTGCTGCTGCAGCTGCAGGTAGTGCCATGGAGTTGGGCTTCCGGTGGGGTCCTGCGTCAAGCCCATGGGATTTTCCTGTCCTCCAGGTCTCCCAACCCCGGGCTGGCAAATGGAATCCCTGGACTGAACTTGGAGCTCTTGCATCCTCGAAGAGTGCTTGGCCCTGTAGATTATTGTTGATTGAATAAACAGATGAATTCCTCTAACGATGGTGCTGCGGCCTGGAGTTAGCCTCTATTCCTGCATCTGCATGTTGGACACAGGCAGGGTGAGGGATGAATAGGCTACGTAGTCTCCAGGATTCTGAGCTTGAACTCACTTTCCTTAGAAGGGCTCATATTGCAGTGGAATGAAGATTAGGTCCTAATTCTGCTCCCCTTTAAAAGCTGCATGGTCTTGAGCAAATCGATGGATGCATCTCAGTTTCTCCATCTATGAAATGAGTAAAATAAGCTTGATTTTGCAGGGCAGTTGTGGAGATAAAACGAGGTAATGCCTAGAAAGTGCCCAGCACAGTAGGTGCTTGTGGTCTATTGAATACAAGCCATGCCTCTTACTGTGTCTTTTCTGACCGCCTCTCACAGAGTCAAAGTAGATCATAGCCATGGTCGGAGGGGCCCCTTTGTA
This sequence comes from Theropithecus gelada, assembly GCF_003255815.1. Taxonomy (NCBI): domain Eukaryota; kingdom Metazoa; phylum Chordata; class Mammalia; order Primates; family Cercopithecidae; genus Theropithecus; species Theropithecus gelada. The sequence continues at coordinate 64,638,383 of NC_037668.1, read as the reverse complement.
CAGCACCCCCACCCACCCCACTGGAGATGAAGAGAAAGAGAGAGCCAGCCAGCATGGGAGCCAACGGCAGCTGTCCCCACTCTCCTGTCCCGTGAAGCCACCCCCAGCCCAGGCCTCTGGGCTTCTGTTTGATTCCTTTTCCCTGACATTCCATCAATCATTGTAATTGCTTCTCCCGAAAAATGAATTTGTAGTTGATTTCTTCAAAAGAGGGAATCAGCCAACAGATAAAAAGGTTGTTTTATTTAATTTGCATGAAGAGGCTGCCTGCTGCTGCCCAGCTGTGTGTCTGGCACTTGGAGTGGGTGTGCACAGGTAGATGCAGGCTGTGTCCTGGCTTGGGGATCATCTTGCCAGGCTGCCTGGATTTTTGGTCCCAGAGACTGAGTCATGGGAGTCCATCCTGATCTGAAATCATTCTATCATGGGAGACCTGCACCTGTACCATCCTTGTCATTTTTGGGATAGAGAAGGGCTTCTAGCCCAGGAGACTGAGACCCAAGAAGCCACTTATGGGGCTGGAAACTCAGGAGGTCAGGGGGGTCTAATAAGCCAGAAACCCAATACACATGGCAAACATCATCACATTTTCTTAGGATGGGAGGTGGGCATTTAAAATGCATGTGTGTGTGGGTCAGATTGGGAACCACAGGCTCCTCTCTGAGATATATTTCCCTGAAGAGTGTTGTGTGTCCTCTCCAAGTCAGCAAACAGTGGTGCTCCCTTTTGCTGGGGATGTGGCTGGTTCTCTTCAGGAGCTTCTAGTGCCATGAGTGTGAGCTCTGTTTTCAGGAGAAATCCTTTGCAAGGGGCGAAGATTAACTAGCAAGGCAGAGCCACAGCTTGGGATGTCAGAAGTGGGATCAGCCAGGGAGAGGCAGGTAAGGGGATACCCTCTCCTCTACCAGGCCCCTCAGATGCTGGGCAGTGCCCGGGGAGGCAGGCCCCAAGGTTTTCTGAGGCACAATGCAGCAAGACTCTTAGTGTTGTGCAATATCTCAAGAATATGCCAAACACTTCATTCTGGTGTCAGGATGCTCCAGGGACCCAGAGACTTGGGTACCCCATGAATATTTACCATCCAAACCTGGGGTGAAGTGGGTAAATGAAAGTGGGTTGTATTAATAATTACTTCTAAGAACAGGTATCAGCTAAGACTGTCCCTAAGACAGCAAGACATATGATTACTCTGATCATGTATCAGATGCAATAGAGACAAAGGCAGATATAATATCCTTCCAAAAGTTGCCCAAAAGCAACGGACCTCTCTGGACAGAGCCATAGGGCCTCTCTGGGGCTACCAGGGCCAGAGGATGGAGGTGGAGACACAGCTGGGGTTGTACCAGTTGGGGGTGGGCTGCTTCTGCTCGGGCAAGTCCTATCCCATCTCTGGGCCTCCATTTCCTCTCCATGAGATGCCGAGCGTCACAGTAGCTTGTATAATTATTACGTTCTGTAATTGCCTCGCTCCTTTATTTGTTTACTTGCCTATTGGTTGTGTTCCCACCTGTCATGGAAGTCCCTGGGGACAGAGGGACTGTCTTGTCTTATTCACAGCTATGTACCCAGCTCCAGGAATAGTGCCTAGGACCAGTAGACCCTTGATAAATGGGATGTGGATTTGAGGGGTCACTGAGGGACCCCATTTGCAGATACTTTTCAGGTATGATACAGATGACTGTGTCAGGAGGGTCCAGGGACAGTGGTAGTGGTACTGGACCAGGCCTCCTCTGGCAGCTCTTCCTGAACAAGGGTCCGCCTCTGATTCACATGGAATCCCTCTACCCGCATTCTCTGAGAAATAGCAACATTTAGACTTGAGCACACTATCTAGGTTACAATCATTAAGGGAGGTTTGGAGTGGGGTTTGGAGCAGCTTCCACAACTTAAAGCTTTATGAAGGTGGCAACAGGATTATTGACAACGGTTAAATATTGTTTGTAATTTTCCACCAGTTAAATCAAAAAGCATTATCCTTGTAATATGCATTTCTGCTTTTTCTTTCTTAGGGACTGATGACAGCCCTGGCCTCACATGCTGTGCTGTGCCATGCCATCTCATTTGCTCTTCTTCCCGAATAATCCCTCCTAGGAGGCCCCCATCTGCCTTCTGCATGCAGTTCTAGTCCCACCTCTTCTAAGCGCGGATGGCTGGTGCCAGCTTGTGTCAACGTAGCTCTCCCTACTATTTGCAGAAGGGGTTTGTTCTTTGCTTGCAAGTATGCAAAGCCAAGTCCAGGGTCTTTCTCTGTTGCTTTGTTTGAGAGAGTTTCTTCCTCCAGCACCTTTGCAGCACCCTGCAGGAGAAAGGCTGCTGTTCTGACTCTGGGATGTTGCTACACCCCTTGGGGGCTGCACCTCTCCACCCCGCTCCCTCTGGGGGTACATGATCAGCTTTTCGTATTTCACTTCCATGCGTTGTGTGGTGGAAGGACATTAGGCTTGATTGCCAGTAATAGAAGCCTTGTATCAAGTAGTTGATGTGTCAGTAGTGATATTTACTGACTCATACAGCCAAATGCGGGAAGGGCAGTGTTGGCTTAGCCTTAGGGACAGCCAGAGCCAAGGACTCAAAGAGACAAGACTCAAAACTCTCTCTCTCCCTTTCTGTCATGTGCTGGCTCATGTGTCCCCTGCTTTTCACTGTGAATCGTCTTCAGTCTCTCAAGTTGGCTTCCCCACGAGGGAATCATAGCCTCTGGGAGCTCCAGGCTTTCATTTGTTGTAGTTTTATATCGAGAGAGAAAATGTCTTCTCCATCCCCTCTGTTGTTTGAAAGGACTCCATTGGCTAAGCTTGGGTCAGCTGCCAACCCCCCAACAGTCACTGTGGCCAGGGAGTTGGGCTCAGGTACGAGAAGAGCAGCTCCCATTCAGAACACAGGCTGAGAGTGGGAGGACGAGAGTCACTGTCCTAAAAGAGGTGGGTCTGGGGGGTGACACAAACACTGCTGCTGGGGATGGTGCGAGCTGAGAAAAGTCACTATGGGTTGTGACTGACATAAGTGGGGGCTTTTCATCTCCTGGCCTTTCAGCAGGGAGATCTTTTAGAGTCAGTCCAGGCTGAAAACACATTTCTCCAATGAACAACAGAGATGCAGCATCACGGAATTTCTGACTGACACTACTGGTTCCCTCCCTGGCAGTAACAGGTCAAGGTTTTACTGTTTAATCATTGCAAACCCCTGCTATGTGGTCATTCAACTCTGGGTTTCAGAGGTGCTGGATTTCGCTGAAAGCACCCTCGTGCTTTCTATGGGAAAGTACGTCCATTGCCTGGCCTGGAACGGGTCCTGCCTCCTCCATCCTCTCTCTGCCTGGTCTGGGTTGGAGTCACCTGCAGTGGACCCAGGGTGTGGTGCCATCATTTTCTACTTTAGGGAGGCCACCCACCACTTCCTGCCCCTGCCCTTCAGACTCAGCACCCGCCCTTGATCTCCATGCTGCCTTTTCTGCAGGTGCAGACTGCACTGAAATTGTGTGTGTGTTTCTCTCTTACCAGTCCATGAGTGCCTGAAGGGCATGGGCTAGGTCTTATGCACGGGTCCATTCCTAACACATGACACAGGGCTGGACACATAGTATATCTTTAAGGGAATGCTTATTGATTAAACAAAAGAATGTATAAAGGCTTGGCATGTACACTGGCAGATTAGGTTAGCAGAAGGCTGAGCTGTCCAGCAGAGACCACTCCATGCAGTTTGACCATCATTTATGTGAGAGCCCTCCAGGTTTACTACATAAGGGTATTCTCCTCCTACTGGCTTAATTCGTGGATGTAGAGGTCCCTGTACTATTATGAATTGATGGGACACTTGATTGTTCATTATAAACCTGAAGCGATCTCAATTGGAATGGCTGTTTCTGAAGAGTTCGTTTATTTTCTTTTTATTTTTCTTTTGAGTCTTACTTATTTCCTCAGCTAGATTGTCAATTCCACAAGGACAGGAACTAAACCTTAGTCACCTCTGCTCCACCGCTGTATCTCTCTCCCCTTAATCATTTAGGGATGTGAGGCACAGGACTTTATCTCTGGGGTTGTTTCTCTCCACCGAAATTTCTGTTTCACTGAATCACAGTAGACTCAGGCTGAAAATCTGTGATGTCTTAGATAGTCATTGTATAATGAGAAATAGCTCACAGGCTGATTGTAGCTTCCATCATCAAATTTTAGACCTCAGAACTGAGTCCAGTTCCATCCTTGCATGCAGAGTACAGCAAGAGTTTGCTTTCTCCCTTCTCAACTTCCCCACTTCCATGAACGTGGTGGCTGTCCTTAGCCATCTAGGAAGCTGATTCACACCGGATTTGTTGTTCACTCGAGGAGGTGGCACCACGCTACGTCTCCCCATCCCACTCCGTGCTCCAAGGATGGGAATTCCATTTACTCCAGGGACAGGTCATCTTTTCAGAGTTAGCGCATGGTTCCTGCTTGCCGAGGGTCTTCCATCCTGCTCCACAGTGCTTCTGGCTGTGTCACATGCTCCAATTTGAAGGGCCCTGACTTCTGAATCTTCAGCTAAGCCAACATGAAAACTGGTGGAGAGGACAGCCCGATATCCTCCACTGCGTGTCCATTCACCACCCAGGTGTGATCATCCACTCTGTAGGTGGAGAGGATCCTACACCCGGACCTGATCTTGTATCCAGCTCCCAATTCTTCATCTTTTCTACAATAACATCATGAGATAGTCAAATGCTCTACTAAAATCCCAGATCTACTGAACTTACCTCACCTTCTCATACCAATGTTCTGTCAGAAAAAAAAATGAGGTTAAAGTCTGACATTCCATTTGTTCACACATTCACTTAACAGCCCCTACCATGCCAGACTCACTTGGCAGAGGACAGAATAGACACAGTCCCTGTCCTCATGAAGCTTACATCCCCGTGGGAGGACAGGAAAATAAACAAGTACGAAACAAGTACATGTGTGCGTGCTGGATGGTGTTAACTGCTCTAATAAAGCCAGAGAGTAAATAAAGCTGGAGAATGAGAATGGGGTGGGTTAGGGGCAGGGCGGACAGGGCTATTTTCTGTAGCAAGATCAGGACAGCATTCACCAGCCGAGGTGCCCTTTCAGCTAATATCTAGCTTCTGGCGAACTCCTGCTGGCTCTAACTCATCACTCCTTTCTTTCCTAAGATCTGGCAAACTGTGACCTTTTAAGAATTGAACCTGAGAATTTTCTTTGATTATCATCAAATGCTTTGGGATTTCTAGACTCCACCTTTGGAAAACTGTGCCATCTTCTGTTTTCCATCCCTTCCTAGTGACTCTTTCGTCTCATGAAACCCGTTGGTGAGCCCCCTTGCCGTCCCCTGATTTGCCCTGGGTTGGGATTCCTCCAGGATGCGGGGATAATTCCAGCTTGGACCGGCAAAGCATGTTTTTGTATTTTCTTCACCCATCTCAGGCTTCAGTTTCCTCCCATCAAGGCTCACTTTACTCTTCAGTCTGAGAATGATGCTCTTTGACAAGGAAGGGGTGGGAAGTTCCTCTTTGCATTATTTATCTCCCCCTGTGGCCAGAATAGCCCCATTCCCTGTTTCTGGGATTTGTTTGTAGTTTTCTGTTTTCCCTGAGACTCGAGTATCCAGGACAGCACGTTTAGGAACAGAAGACAAGAAAAGTGCATGGCAACAGCGTTTTCTTTTCAGATTTTCAGAAAGCAATCTGAGGGAGTTGGGGTGGCAAGTCTTCAAGCGCACCATCAATTTGCGGTTAATTGGTTTAGAATCCATTAACCACATTTTCCTGCCTGCCTCTGCCTGTCTCTGGAACGGTGCTTGAGTTTTCCGATTCTCTGAGTTGCCAAACTAATAATTCACCTACTTTATTTCCTGACTCGCAGTTAGTTTGTTTTAGTCTAAATAATGCATATTCAGCTTCATTAGCATATATTTGGATCATTTCCGACTTGAATGTATTCAATCCCATCAATTTACCATTAGTGAGATCATTCAGGAGGGAAGTTTCCATATCTTTAATGCTTGTGTCAGTCATTCTCATCTTTGCTGGGTGTGGGGGCAGGGCGGAGAGAAGAGATAGGGGAGGGGAGGAGAAGGGAAGGTTGTTTTTCCCAGATACAGAGCCACCATAGGACCCCAGTTATCCCAGATTCAGAGGACTCCCTGCCTGAATGGGACAAGTGTAATCTAAGTTGTGGTGGAGAATTCTGGATGCTAATGCTTGTATTTGGATATTAAGAAGGCCAGGGAATGTGTTTACAGTCTATGGTGACATTCTGCCTGGGTAAATGTGCACCCAGGATTGCATATCCAGGGACCCAGACATTTAAATTGAAATTAAAAAATGAGTTGCCTTAGAGAACCATGATATGCATTTATTCTGCCAATATTTATTGAACCCCTACTATGTGTCAGGCACTGTACTGGGTGCTGGGTGTACGGTGGTGAATAAAACATTCATGAGGCCATGTGAGTGTCATGAAACTTACAAATGGTAGTGGCAACAGTTGCTGAACAAATATACCTAAGTGCCAGTAATAGAATAGAGTTACTAGCTACTCTCCCACTCCTTTTACATCCTTTGATTGGCTGGTGGGAAATATGGAGGAAGAGATTGGAAGAATTAAGAAAGAGCTAAATTACTCCAAATATGATAGGGAAATGGAAATCAAGGCCTGGAAGGAAAGGTGCCCGATATGGAGGAGAAGAAAAGGGGGCGTAGGCACCAGTGAGGAGGGAGGCTAAAGAGATGAAAGAGAAGAGAACTGGCAGTTGCCTTGGGGTTGGAACTTTGGGGAAAGAGATGTCGAAGAGATATTTAGCATGATCTTGCTGGGTGATGTATGCTGAACTCCTCTGCTCCATCTTCCCACATTAAATGTGTGTCCATTTGGGGGTGAGCATGTCTGGCAGGTGCGTGCACCTTAGTACAGGGATAAGTGAGGCCGCAGCAATGTGGCACTGGGAGAAATCTGCCTGCTTTGCAGTTTTCACGTCTAATTACAATGTGTAACAAGAGCCATGAAGGAAAATACTGAGGACTGGGAGGTCGTGGAAGGCTTATCTGAAGATGTGACATTCTGAGCTGAGACCTGAGGGATAAGAGTCAGCTAAGAAGAGTAGATGAGAGCATCCCACCAGAGGGGACAGCCTTGTGGACCCCTGAGCTGGTGAAGAGTTCTTCGTTTAAGGAGGTGAAACAGGATCGCCATGACTAAGGCAGAAAGAACTGCAGGTTTAGCATCAGGAAGAAGATGAGATTGAGAAAAGTGCTTGGTGACCAGGAAGAGAGAGCAATGTCATGGGAGTCTGCACGCAGGAGAGTAGGCAGGCAGAAAGGACTGGGCATCTATCCGAGCTGCCTGCCAGCCAGAGGGAGGGAGGCCCAGGAGGTCGGGGCAGCTGTACAGATTGGATACAGACTCTCATCCAGAAAATCCAGAGTGAAAGAGCCTTGCGTCCTTACCACCCTATGCCATCCAATACTACCAGGACCTCAGGGAAGACCTGTCCCACCTACTCACTCACCCTCAGACAGAAGAGACACTGGAAGAGAGAGCGGAGGGCAGCCCCTGGTGACCTTACTGCTCAGGCCCTGGCCTCTAAGACACAGTATCCCTGCCCACTGTAAATGTGGCCCAGTGGTCTCTGACCATGCAAATTGACAATTCCTCATCCGACAGTGGGGCATAAAGATGGGGTGGTGGAGGACGAGATGCTCAAGTGGAAGTTTTCCTTCCTCTAGGGAAAAGCAGAAACTCGAAGAGAGGGCAGTGATGTTCCTGCCACACACCCAGGGCTTACCTGGTCTACCCAGCTGAAGCGACAGAGAAGGGACATGACCTCCGTCACACAGCAGCATCTGACTTTCAGCCCTGTGTGCTTTCTATCATACCTTGCTGCTGTCCTTGAACTTGGAAGTGATGTTGGGAAAAAAGTATGTAAGACACATGAATGGCTTCTGCTGCCTCAAGCCAACCAAAGCAACTAGAGATAGTGTACCTTTGATTATGATCTAGTCACTCTGTTGTTGGTGAGTGGATTAACTGGCTGGCAGGCAAACCATAGGAAAACAAATAATTCTAAGGAAAATAATAGGAAAAGCAGATGTGGTGGTGGGGGCAGGGAATCAAATTGATTACTAATCAGTGATAACATCTCTATTTAAAAAGATGCCAACAGTTTGAAACTACATAGTTATCATTAGGTCTGCTTGGTGTCTCCGGCAGCATGAAAACATCCCTCCCCATCAGCAGTCAGTTCAGGCAGCACATGGAGTGGTGAGCACCTTGATGAAAACACCTTCGTGAGTGACTCTGCTGTAATGCGTGTGAACTGAGGTTTGACACCTTCAGCAAAGTGAAGTCACTTGGCAGAGAGGTGGGGAATGGCAGGGGTGGGGGGCACAGAATCAAGGCTCTGAAGCTGCTGGGCTCAGTCACCTGGCCCGTGCGGGCTGCCAGACTGTTTAGAAAGCAGAGAGTTCAGCTTGCTCAGTGACAAGCCGTGTTAGTGTAGGCTTTGTTCTCTATTCACAAAAAAAGATAGCTCAGATAGAAACAGACAATGCGACAGACTGCAGAATGAATGGTAAATGTGGTGCTACATATTGGATGCAATTGTAACAGAATCAGTTCACGCTAAATCTGTTCTTCGGCATGTTTTGGTTATTAGCGTTAGCAGTGACTTGGGGTTCTCCATGACCTCTTCCCCCCTCCATTATTCCAGTACGTGCATTTGAAATAGATTTATGTGCCAGGCCCTGGGCTGGAGATACTACAGCAAGCAAACAGACGCAGTACCTGGCCTCAGGGTGTTTCCAGGGGTGAACTGACTGCAGATACACTTGTGACAGCGACCAGGTGTAACTACCTATCTATCCTCTTCAAAAATGTACAGAATGAAAGAAGAAGAAAATCAAGTTCATTTAGGAGATAGAGTGGACAGATTTCAAGTGGCTGTTTGGAAAATAACAGCAATCTTATTTTAGCCAAGAAGCTTCTTAATAGAAGACGTGCCACTGGCTGTAAAAGTGGTCATCTTGGCTGCGGAACCTTCATTGGAAATGGAAGGCCCTGGGAGTGTTGCCTCTGTGGTCTCTGACTTCTCAGCCCAGAAGGGAGAGGATGCAGAACTCCCAGTGTCCCTGGTAGCAATGAACAAGGAAATGAAGGATGACCTTGGAAGTGCTCGGTGTTTCCTACACCTCCTACTCCGGTCTAAGAGGAGACTGTGGCACATCCAAGTCCCAAGGGGCCAGAGCAGACTGTGGCTGTTGCATGCTTGGGAGTGGCATTCACTGGGTTTCTAGAGATTCGCACTAACCAAAACCAAGGGCAAGCTTTCTACACCTGGAAGCTCTACAGCATGATAAGAATTAAAACAAGCATCGGATGAAGTCATGTGGCAACTGAGATCAGTCAAATTCGAGTTAAGGTCAATCAGCAGGAAATTGTGAACGTCGGAATTCACAGCCTTGCCCTAGAGAAGGAAGGAGGAACAAGCCGAGAGGCCAGCAGATCTGTGGGATGTTGCCCCGCAAGGAAGCCACAACCACAGAACAAGTTCACACAGGAAGGGGAGAGGGTAATGAATCCAGGCCATCACAGCAAGCTTCAGGTCAGACAGTGGGCAGGACAGGATGAGGAGGGCAGAAGGGCCTGGCTAAAGAGTTGATGCAGAGCTGGGTCCTCTGGAAGATCCAGCCAGGACCAGAAAGGAGAAAAATGTCGTGGACAATTTCCTCTGGAGAAACAGGGGCTGACAAGAGAGGGGTCACAAAGTCAGCCCCAGCCAGGCAGCTGGGGAGCAGACAGGACTCCTCACCAGATGCCAGAGACACAGCATTGAGACCCAGACAGAAGGGGCTGCACACGCTGCTCTGTGGGAGTGGGTTGGAGAAGCTCTCATCTGGTCCTGATGCCAAATTAGGAAAATGGACTCTCCTCCAGATGTCTCCACTCCCAGGCATATGGCAAAGAAAAACACTCTTGTACTGAGGCGAGAACAATCATTTATTGAATGCCAGCATTGTGCTGGGCGCTCGATACAGACTGGGGAATAAAACAGTCCTTGTCCATATCCTCATGAAACTTGCAGTCTTTTAGGGGATATAGACAATAAACAAGTAAATAAATACATGTATAAATACAAAATGTGTTAAGGATGAGGAGGGAAACAAACAGGATTCACAATGATGAATAAATAACAGAGTGATGAAACCTCAGAGAAGGTGATCAGAGAAGGCTCTTTGAGGAGGCAGGGTTTAGGCTGAGACCTGTGGAGTGATGAGGACCCACTTGTGCCTCTCTCCGGGGGAGCTGGGCTGAGAGGGAGCTGATGTCAGCAGGAAGGGCAGACAGATGTTTCTACTTCTAGTCAGTCTTGTTCCTTATTGAATTTCCCTGTTTATCCTGCGTTTATTAAGAGTCATCTCAGATCTCCTATAATAGTTTGACAAATATACTTTACAGAGAAAGAACTTGCTAGTATGAAGACTTGTGATAAATACTTTCTAGTTCCAACTGACTGAGTGAAGGGGAGACTCTGCTGAGCTTGGCTCCATCAGCCGCTGCAATGGTGACCAGAAAGGCAGGCCCTGCACCTAGAAGGACATAGTGCCTGAGACTATGCTGTGAACCTCCAAGCTATGCCAGAGATATAGGGTCAGTAGGTATCTCAGGAGCATACACTCAGCTTTCTTACCCAAAAGGGTAGCTAGTTCCACTGCCTGTTTTGTTGGCTGAGCTCATGCTGGCAGAGAAGGGTAGGTCTCAAGATACAGGTTTTGAAGGAGACAACTCCTAGTCCTTATTGTTCCCTTGGATAGTGGTGACAAAGTCACTCAGGGAAATGGTGCTATTCCAAATGGGGCTATAAGGAGCCCATTTCATAATATTTCCCCCATACTTTACTCCAGTGGCACCACTCACACCATCCCTGGCCTGGAGTCCACCTACCTTGGCCCATTGTGGTCAGGCCCGTGGACAGTTCAAGGCTTTGGGTAGTGATGTGATGCCCCATGTGGAATTTCAGGCTCTTAGATTTACATTCACATCTCATCAAGCATGTGTGATGGACAAGAGCATAAGAACTAAGGCATGGTGATGCTGGACATTTCCTTTGCCTGTATTGGCCTCCATTTTCTCATCTATAAAAATTAGAGTTTGGGCTGGGTGGTTTCCAGCTCTGACACTTAGGATTTACGATTCCACGAGGTCAAGGGATTGAAGAGGTCAAGAGAGGCAGCTGATGAGAACAGAGTACAAAGACCAAATTGCCACTGGAAATGGATGCTCCAGCTGCAACCAAGCTTTCAAAAGCCTGCAGCCTAGGCTGACATCTTGACTGCAGCTCCTGCAAGACCTTAAACCAGAGCCATCCAACGAAGTTGCTTCTGAATTTCTAATTTTATAAAGAAACTTTGTGAGATAATGTTTATTGTTGTTTTTAGTCACCAAGTTTTGGAACAATTTGTTATGCAGCAATAAATAACTAATACACCATCCCCAAAATTCCAAAGGCAGGGACTCGAATATGGTGTTTCCCAAACTTTATTTGCTGGGTCTCTGACCCCAGGAGAGGTCACTCCAATGGCACCACTGAGGAAAAAACTTGAAAATCCCACTGAGGAAAAAACTTGAAAATCCCTGAAATAAAGAAAGCTATTGAGTTTTGTTTAACCCAGGGATTCTCAAACCCACATGATACTGGATACCCTTTGTGCCTAACATTTCCAGGAATTCATGTCCTGTGCAATGTGGTTTGGGAATTACCATTCTAGGATAAATAGCACATTTGATTTTTACCAGTGTACTATAATCTTATGTGCTTGTTAACCCCAGGATCTATTGGGGTTGAAAATATATCTAAATTTATTCATGCTTCCGTCAGTACCTTCACCCATTTATTCTACAATGTTCACAGATGCCTCTCTGCTGGAATCCATGGTGAGTACCAGGAATATAGGAGTGAATCTGTGCTCCTGGTGCTCATCATGAGCACCTTCAAAGATGGAGATAGAGTCTCCGTCTTCAAAGGCTGAGAGCTCAATGGGGTTTAGCAGAGTGGTTAGAGTGTGGCCTTGAATGTTGTAATGCCTGACTCTGAAGCCCAGCTTCATCCCTTGCAAGCTAGGTGACCCTGGGAAGGTTTCTTCACTGCTCTATGACTCAGTTTCCTCATCTGTAAATTGAAACTGAGAATAATTGTACCTATCCCATAGGAAAGATTTTAAGATCAAATGAAATAACATAGGTAAAGTGCTAATTATACGCCTGGAATATAATAAATGTTCAATAAACATGAGTCATTCTCATTGTGTGTATTACCCATTCTTTAGGGTTCAGCACAGGTGCTATCTCCTCCAGGACATGTTCCTTGATGGCTGTATCCCAAGGCTGACTAAGATGCCCCTAGTTCTCCTTCCTTGAGAACATCCTGATCTTACCTCTATCTGAGCATTTTCCTGCTGCATAATCGGGGACAAAGAGGGGCCTGATATGACCAAAGCAGAGAATATAAAAGAATGAGGCTGAAGAAGTTTGGGGAGAATTTTTTGTCATGCTGAAGTCTAGGCTGGGTTCTTGGATTATGGGAAACCAGGGAGGGTTGCAAGGAAAGGTGTGGCCAGTTGGCCCTTTATTGCCAGGCCTGGCTCAGTCTACTGTTGGAATGACGTACCATTAAACTGAACCTACACGCGTGCAAGCAGAATGCTGTTCTAAACCCTGCGTTGGCAGACAGTGGTTTTGCATGGCAGGGAATGACTCCAAAGCTAAGGACATCATAATTTCCGCCCCCACCCCAAACCCTTGCCATTGCCATTTTGATTCAGACAATCTGGTATACCAGGTCACACCATCCTTTGTTCACCTGGGCAGCCACGATGAAAGGTGAAAGTGGTAATATGGTGTCCTCAGGCCTAGAAATCTGGGGTGTGGTAGCTGTGGGCTAAAGCATGGCTGTAGGAGTTCCTTTTCTTGCTACAGCTACCTTGCACACTCAGAGGGATTTTGCAGAATAGAGCTGGTAAATTTAATTCAGTGTCTACCTCTCCAGTCCCTGCCTCCACTCACCTCTTCCCCTCCTCACCCCATTTCCAAGTTAGTAGCTACCTCAAAGGAGCCTCAAAGATGACCCAAGGGCCTTCCCAGCTCTCCAGAGGCAGTTCCCAGCCAGCAGGCCTGGCTCAGAGGCTTCCTAACCTCCCTCCCAGCCCACTCTCTTTGAGCAGGACAAGTGGTCACGTGACAGCAGCTCCAGGGAGGGCCAGTCATGGCCTGGTGCCCCCCACCTCTGCTCTCCTTCCCTCTCATACACAATTCCAGAGGCGGAATTCTAGACAATCTCTTTTTCTTCTTAAATCTGTGAAATCAGGAACCACAGGGCAAGCCGGGGCTCCGGGTCTCCAATTATCTCTCTCCCCCTGCCTCTCGGGGAGCCTCACACTCTCCCACTCAGCTCCAAGCAGTCAACAGCCTCTCGGAACCTGTTGAAATCTATTACCGACCTTTGGTCTCCTCCACCACAAAGGAGCTTTCTGCAGCGCGGAGATGGATTAAACAGAAATGAATTGGCCGACAGAGGCTTTCCGACCCTCTTCGTTCTTGCCTCCCTTTTCCCTCTTTTTTCCCTCTATCTTACTTTTATATTTTTTTTCTAGAAAGCCAGCTGGGCAGAGCCAAGATAAGGCGACATAGAGTGTGGCCTGAATGACGGAGGTCACAGAACACCTGAACGAAATTCACTTTGTTCGTTTTGCAAACTAGGACACTGGCAGTTCCTCGGCACGGGGCCTGTTAGTGCTAAATTCATCACATCCGGCAAAAAAGAAAATAAAACAAAATGAAAAGCCCATAAAGTCGAACAGTTAAATATTTAGGGCTCGTGATGAACAGCATGTCATAATATTTGTTGAATTGCATTTGCTATTCAATGCATCTTTTCCGCTTAAGGCCCCAGTTTCTGGAGGTAGATGGAGAAAACGAGAAGAATTAGGTTGCGTCAAAAATGAAACGCAGGCTTTAATTTAACCTCAGAAGACAAATCTCACTGTCTGCATGCCCTGGGCTGCAAGGCTGTTAGAGCTCTTGAACGAGGGTCTGTGTCTCCCCTGGAGCCTCCCTCTTAGTGTTCACACTTAGCTCCATGTGTAATTAAGCAGATGCTCTTCGACGCTCAATTTAAATTATCAAATGTCAGGACATGACACTTTATTTGTGTATGTTTTCCTTGCTTAGCAATTCAGGCAGTACCTGGGGAAGGGAGAGGTGTCTGTTCAGCTTTAGAAAGGAGCTTCTCCTTGTAACTCTATGATGTCTGAAATTCTAGTATTAGAGGGTCACTTCTTTGGCATGTTACTTCTTTTCATGCCAATTCCCCGGGAGAACCCAACAGACTCAATTACTTACCTGATCAGAGGGTGAGCTAATAATATCTTTTCTTGAGATCAAAAAGTGGGAGTGATTATAAGAACGTGGGTTGCCCTGGTGCTGGAGACAATAGCAGATTCCTTTTCTTTTTTTTTCTTTTTTTAAATTATACTTTAAGTTCTAGGATACATGTGCACAGTGTGCAGGTTTGTTACGTATGTACACATGTGCCACGTTGGTGTGCTGCACCCACTAACTCGTCATTTACATTAGGTATATCTCCTAATGCTATCCCTCCTCCGTCCTCCCACCCCATGACAGGCCCTGGTGTGTGATGTTCCCCTTCCTGTGTCCAAGTGTTCTTATTGTTCAATTCCCACCTATGAGTGAGAACGTGTAGTGTTTGGTTTTTTCTCCTTGCGATAGTTTGCTGAGAATGATGGTTTCCAGCTTCATCCATGTCCCTACAAAGGACATGAACTCATAACCAACCCAAATGTCCATCAATGATAGACTGGATTAAGAAAATGTGGCACATATACAGCAGATTCCTTTTCAACAGTCCTGGGAGATCCTGCTTAAAAAGTGGGGAGTAGGGCCGGGCACGGTGGCTTATGCCTGTAATCCCAGAACTTTGGGAGGCCAAGGCGGACAGATCACGAGGTCAGGAGTTCAAGACCAGCCTGGCCAATATGGTGAAAGGCCATCTGTACTAAAAATACAAAAATTAGCTGGGCATGGTGGCGTGTGCCTGTAGTCCCAGCTACGTGGGAGGCTGAGGCAGAAGAATCACTTGAACCCGGGAGGCGGAAGTGGTAGTGAGCCAAGATCATGCCATTGCACTCCAGCCTGGGTGACAGAGCGAGACTCTGTCTCAAAAAAAAAAAAAAAAAGTGTGGAGTAGAGGCACGGGGGATGAAGGGAGAGGAAAGGAGGGAGGAACCTCAAGTACATGCATTGTTCGTGAACTGTGAAGCTCACCTGAAGCCTTGGACTTCACCTCCCCAATTGCCTTTCCCCTGTCTGCCCTCCCATATGCTTTGCGGTGCTAACCACTGCTCAGGGAGCTCCTAACTTTTTGTCAGGACCACAAACAGGGAGGGCAGAGGGCAAAGGGCAGGGCTGAGCCTTCCTAATGTAGAAGCAGGGCCCTAGGAATTCTCGGGACTGGCCCGAGGAATCACTGTGATCTCAGCAATCATAAGAAAATGGTCCTGATGACCACTGGCCAATGACTACCAAAATCATCATGCAGTGACCTTGGGAGTTAGTGAACAATGACCTTGAAAATTAGTGAGGTGTTGATCTAAAGCATCAACCTTGGAAATCAGTGAGTAGAAATCTGGTGAATTAGTGAGTGATGACTTTCAGGGAAGAGCACTCAGGCTTGGGGGTTACAGGTCAGGCCCAGGTCCCCAAGTGGACCAGGCCACTGGGGACCAAGATAATTGGTAATGTTCAAGGTTTCTTAGCCACACTCCTACTACACCAGCACTGAGCACCCATGCCTGCCCAAGGATGCAGGGACCCAGACATTCCAAATGGCCTTTTGCTGCCCAGAGCTCTGGAGAAGTCTGGACCTCAGAGCTGAGCTCTCTTTTTCTATTGCCAAGCTCTTGCGCCATGTTCGGTCTGTGGCAGTTGCCACACTGGCCGCACTACCAGCAGAGCCCCAGGCTCTGGGAGGGCCATACTGCAAGGCCAGGCCAGAGCCAAGTTCTTAGTTTCAGCAGGCTGGTTTGTTTCTACACAACATCTGGGGCTTACTGCCACCATCTGGACTTGCTCCTGATCAAAGCTCACTGTCTCCTGGTGGCTGCCAATGCTGTTATCGACATCAACCAGGCAGCCTGACCAGAAGCTGGGCAGCTTTCAGGGGAAAGGCTCAGAGGGCACGAACTGGCTCACTGGGGCAGTGTGTCTAGGCCCCTGGGGACTGAGGCAGAGAACTTCTGCCAGGAGGGATGTGCATGGAGTATGCTGCTGTGGATTTGGTTGTGTCATGTGTGTGTGCCATGTGTGTGTCTGTGCATGTGTGTATTCCAGCATGTTTCTGTGAATGTTCGCATGTGTGAGTTCAAGTTTGGCTCTGTGTGCTAGCATGTCCATGTTTGTGCATGTGTATCTAAGCATACTGCCTTTGGGTGAGTGAATGTATGTCAGAGTAGTGGATGGGAAGAGCACGAGCTGTGGAATCTTCCTGCTGGAGCTTCATTTGTTATCATCTGAATAATGGACACATGATACTGCCTACCATTTAGGGTTGTCAGGAGCATTAGATTAAATAAGGCATAGTCACCATTTGGAAATACTGCCTGACACATAGTAGACGCCCGATACTTATCACATGATTCCATTATCCTGAGAGTGTGGGTTTTCGTGTGCACGTCTGTGTGTGTCTGCTCCGAGTCTCTGTGGGTGTTGAGAGTAAGTCTGTGCAGATGTTTGGTATCCGTGTGTTGGCATGCTGTGCCCCCTGAGAGTCGGTGTGTGCACGTGTGCTCAAGAGCCAGGCGTTTGCTAAATATTTGCTTTGCTGGGCCCTGGGGATCACAGTTGGCAGAGCTGCCAGCACTGCTGTGCAGTGTTTCTGACAGCTTGAGCACGGCCTCTGGAAGTGTGAACTTTCCCAGGGTAAACAGCTAATGATACTGCGAAGCCAGCGCTGACCCCTTCGCGGCCCTCTTCACAGGCTGGGAGGCATTAGGAGGCTCTGGCTGTGCCTCTCTCCTACTTCCCAAACAGGGCACCCAGCAACAACAGCGACTGTGTGTGTGATAGGGACTCAGCACCCAGCCCACTCTCCTTCCCCTCCCCACCCCACAGCCAGCCTGCAAGCAGTGGAGAAAAACAACTTCTCTTAGCTAACCCCTCCCTACCCTCAGCCATCAGCACCTTGGAGAGCTCCCAACGTATCACTGGGGAGGCGGGGTGGAGGATTCCAAAATCGCACAGCACCAACCCTTGCTTTTGTCCAGTTGCACCCAATGAAGCCAGGATTGGGGTTGTGGGACTCCAGCCACTCCAGGGCTCTGGATCAAGGGAAACCCTAGTGGAAATGCGATTACCTGGTTAATTTATGCAAAACCTCACTCTTGCTTGAATTGGGTCATAGCCTCTGGGAGTTCCTGAAACGCTGGCACAAAACCGATTTTGTGGATGAGAAAACCGGCCCTTGATCCTCTGCCCTGGAAGTGCCCTCTCTGCCCCTCAGCCCCACCGCTGTCTCTGAAATGTGTGTGACATCCTCCTGCCCTTGCACAACAGGACTTCACTCTCTACGCAGCTGTGTGTACACATGTGTGCATTCATGTGTAGAGCTCTGGGATGTATGTGTCTTGGTGCAGGTTTGCTTGTGTGTGTGGGCCCTTGAATGCAGATGTGTGTGTGGGAGGTCAGCCAGTGCGTGTGTGTGTACATGTATGTGTTTACAGCCAACTAGATAGACACATATGAGAGTGCCTTTGGGACTTGAATTAGAACAGGGATTTCCCAAAATCCATGCAATGGAGGAAATCTCTGGATACATCCCTGGTGGGGCTCAGCTTCTCACTAGGTTATGGGATCTTCATCCCATAAGGACAGGGTAAACACTAGGATTTATCCTAGAAGCCTATAATTTGAGACAAGGAGTTAGGAGAGAGCACTGAAGAGTTTTTCATTCACTTCTCCAATTTACTAATGAGGAAACTGAGATCCTGCTAGGAAGTTAGCTTGCATAAAGTCTGCAAAGACAGGGCTAGGGCCAGCATTCCATGATCCTCATTCCCATGCAGTGGTGTCCCCCTCACCCGCCCACCCCATCTATGGCCTGCTGCTTCTGCCTTAAGCCCCCTCCTGCAAAATTTGGCTCCAGCAAATTAGGGGTCAAAATGCCAGATTTCTAAGGTCTCCGGTCAGACCTGGGGATGTCCCCTTGGGTCTCTCTTCCCTGCCCTTTCCCTGTGCCAATCAGCAGAGGTCCCTTTAACAGATGGATTAGGCCTCCCACCCCCACCCCCTGCTGCTGCCTCTGAAGAGAGCGAACCTTTCCAGACAGCCTCTCTCTGTGTTTCATTACAAAGACACAGCCATATTCCATTAATTCCTCATTTGCTGTGGGCAAAGCGCTGATATGTACATTTTTACCTGGGGTGGTTTTAATCAGTTAATTTAACCAGAAACATTAATAATGTATTTCTTTGCCACTCGACTGCCCATCTGTTGAACAACTTACCTGTTGGAGAGCAATGTCACCTCCTGTGACTCAGAGCCCTCGGCTTCCCAGGAACAAGATGAGATTCTGCATATTTAATGGCTTTGCAGACCAAGGGTGAGCACTGAGGGTGCCGCTGGCCAGCCTGGTGTGGGCTCCCAGGCTGCAACCCTGCAGTACAGCCTCCCTTTACCCCGGGCTCCAGACAAGGGCCATCTCCTGCCTTTGCCTTTGATCATTGCTTTTATTGTTAGATTATGGGTTTCAGGAGAGACTGGATCCCTGCTTAGGGGTTTAGGGAGTGAAGGGAGCTGTGAGAGAAGGGAGCCGCAGCAGACAGATCTGGGCCCTGAGCAAGCAGCCGCACCTCCCGGAACCTGTTTCCTCATCCTCCTCTTGGATATTTTGAGGATTCAGGGAGAAAGTCTACGTGAAGTCCAAGCACAAGCATAGAGTGGATACTCAACATAGGAAGGTTTTTTTCCTTGATAAATAAGCTCATGGCCCCCTGTCTTGGGGACCAATCCCAGTGATCCCTGGTGAACGTCTGGATCACCTTGGGGGAGTGAATGGTGATATTCTGCATATGTAACCACCAGTCCTGAGGGGGAGGGTGGCAGCCAGTAAAGCCCCCAGTATGGCCAGGCATTAATCATTTAGATGCTGGCTCATGGGGAGTTCAGGGAGGGGGTTCCCCAGGGAGGGAGCTGAAGCAGCTGAGACAGCAGCAGAACTTCCAGGAGCTTGGGGATGCTGCTTAACTAAGGGAGCGGGTGGTGCCTGCCACTGGGCAGAACCGACAGTCTGACCTCCCCTACGTTGTGACTTTCCTGGGGTTCTCATTTTTCTCCTCCTTCCTCAGAAACCATGAGGCCGCCAGAGCTCAGGGTGGCCTCTCGCACTGCTGAGCTGAACCTCTGGGACTGACGTCCACCCACTCAGCTCTGTGTCTCGTTTTCCCATAGCTTTGGAGGTTACTGATGCAAAGCCACTGTGCACCCTCCTAGTGGCATGACAGGAACTGGATCCCAGTGTGCACTCTGCCCGACACCCACTTCTCAGCCTGGTGCTGTGGTCACAGGGGCCTACCCCCTGTGACCCTGGTGAGCAGCACAAAAGCAAAACAAATGCCTCTCTAAGGGCTCCCAGCATTCCTGTCTGGGAGAACATTAAGAGCTCACTCCTGGGGAAAGGAGAGAGGTGGGAGGGAAGGAGCCACTGGACCCCAGATGACCTGAGGGATTTGTCCTACAATAGGAGCAGGGCAAGTGAGACACCCTTAGGACAAAGCAGGGAAAGTTCCTCAATGGAAACTCCTTCTCCTGCGTTGGTCTGCTTTGATTTCATAAAATCTAAGACACATCGACTGTAATATACATAATTTTATGTACTTCCCTAAGAAAGAAAAAAATGCCTCCAATTAAACTATGACAGAGTGCTTTCTTATCATCTACTGCAAGACCTATCTCAATTTCAGGGATGTTAAAATGTGAAAAAAAAAAAGTGTGATTTGAAATCAATGAAATATAGTAATAAAAATAACACTAGCTGCCATTTATCAAGAGCTCTTTATGCACCCAGCTATCTGCTGAGGGCTGTATATGCAGCATCTCACCCAATCCTCACAGAACCCTGTGAATCGAGATATCGTTCAGAGAGGTTAAGCAGTGTTAAAGGCCACAAAGACCATCGTAATCATCTTTCAGTAGTATTTGAGTATGATCCTGTGCTAACATGGAGCTTGTGTCTGAGGTCAAATGCAGCTGGTAGGTGGCAGAGGAGCCGGGATGTGAACCCCTGCAGTGCCTACTTGGTTGGCCTCTCCACCATCCTGTCATCAACTAGCAGGGCCAGAGCTGTGCTTCAAACCCCGTTTCATCTAACTCCAAGCCGTGCTCCTAACCACTAGGCTTTATTGTCTCTTTTCAAAAGCAAAGGATGGCAGAGGAGGTAATTTCTGCATCCGTGTGCACCCACGGGATTTGCCTTCTCTCTGGCCCTCCCAGCCCTCTGGAAGCCGCCCCGCCATGCCCACTCTCCACCTCCAGATGGGCACTTGCTTTCCATGCTGCCTTCCCGGCAGAGGGTGATTCCCACCTCTCCGGCCTCCTGCAGAATCCTAACAGCCAGTATGCATGGCGGGGGCGGGGGGCAGCAGGCATGCAGGGATGAGGCAGAAACTGAGAGTGAGAGCTGCTGCCGAAAACTCACAAATTGGTCCCAGAGAGAAATGGAGCCTCTTTTTGCCCATCAGCTCACTCCCCCAACCATTACCAGGAAAGCAGCGTGAGGGCCTTGGCTGGAGTGAAACTCAGGTGTGGGTATAGGGAATGGCATTGGGGCCTCCATGGCTCCCTTCTGGAGGGGCACAGAGGCCTTGGAGGCCAGCCTGGGCTCATCCTCCTCAGAGAACGGGGCAGGAGCACAGGAGCTGGTACATGGGGGAGGTGGCCAACAGTAACCACAGGGGACTTCAGGTGGACACGAGAGGCCAGAGCCCATGGGATATGGGGCGTGGGGAGCAGGTGTTGAACAGACAGACCCAGGGCTTGGTGGGAGGTGCAAAATCCACCCCAACAGCAGATGGTGGCTTCTAGGGGGTCCCGGGATGGTAAATTCTGGATCAGGCTTTACCCTGGGCCTCAGGCAGAGAGCGGCAGGGAGGGAGGATCTGGAGCAGGTAAGACACATCCAGGCCCTGGGCCAAAGGATTCGTGTGCATCAGCCTCTAACCTGTCCGGCAGCCCTGGGAGGCAAAATTCCTGTTTCACAGATGGCAAAAATGACAGGCAGAGGGGGTGAATAACAGCTGGTTTCTGAGCTGGCACATGAACTGTACCACAATAGTCTGGCTCCAGGCTACTAGACTCTGGTTCCTCTAGAGAAACTGAGGCATTAGGCAAGAGACGCAGACAGGGCAAGATGAGCTCACAGAACCAAGGCAGACCAGCTTCAGGACAGACCAG
The DNA here is from genome assembly GCF_003255815.1 of Theropithecus gelada. NCBI lineage: Eukaryota > Metazoa > Chordata > Mammalia > Primates > Cercopithecidae > Theropithecus > Theropithecus gelada. The sequence goes on along the minus strand of NC_037668.1, from coordinate 64,616,880 downwards.
TTTCAGGGGTCAGTCTGCTACAGCTCCTTAACTCCATGCCATTTCTTCTCAGGTCCTTGGCCCTTGGCAGAGCTGAGCCTGGGGTGGGACACACACTTTGCTTTTGACAACCAGAAGCCATACTGCATCCAGTCAGCATCCGCAGCTGCAGCTTGCATGCATCTGCTGATGGCACGGATGGAGCTGGCTCTCCACGCAGGAGGAGCGTCTTCCTCTTCCACCACACCATGCACGTCTCTCCCGAAGATGAGGATATGCACCTGCAGCGGGTAGGACCCAGAGGCCATGGTCACTGAACTCTCTTGCAAGACTCTCCAGTCCTCCACTGCAGGGCTCGCTGGCAGAGCCAGCACTGTGGGAGATACAGTGGAGATGCCATCACCGTATTTCCGCTGACAGCCGGGCACAACAGTGCTGGAGATGGGAGCAGCAGTTCCTCGAGGCAGCACTTCTGTTCTGAGACAGAGAGTGAGAAAAACTGATACCTGGGAGGAGATGGCTGGGCAGGGTGTGACTTAGCCAGGCATGACCATGCCCGACTCCTGCCTATTTGCCAAAACCAGCAGGCTCTCCTGCTGCTCCAGCTGCTCTCTCTGCATGTCAGGTGCTTTTACTCCTCCTCTGCTCACTCTTTAAAGCCCAGCCCAAATATCACTTCCTCTGAGAGGCCTTCTGGGATTCTTCCAGGCCATTTTCTTCCCCTTGAACACTGCATTTATCACAGTAGAGCACTCGTCACCCTGATTGTTGGTTATTTCTCCATTTGACGCTTTCTCTTTTCAGTCTGTGAACAAACAAAGGCAAGGACTGGCCCTTACCCATTTTTCTACCCCAGCACTGAGAAGGTGCCAGTGGACGTTGGCTGCATTGAACCTCCCTTGGGAGAGCCATAAAAACAGTTCCCTCTATGGGTTCCTCATCATCTCACCCTTCATAGGTCTCTTCATAGCTTTTATCAAAGCAAGGTTGGTGCCTTAAAGGCAGGGAGCATGTTTGCTTAGTTCAGCACTATATCTCCAGTGCCTGGGACAGTCCTTGGCCTGTCATAGGTGTTCAATGAACAGTAACTGAATGAACGAATGAATGAATGAATGAGTTAATGAATGAATGAATGAGGGAAGGGCTGCTCAGAGAGGTCAGAGGGCTGCTCACACAAGGCCAAGAATGTGGCGTTTATTCCCACTGGCTCAGTTTCCAGGCACTGTACAAGACTGGACAGCACATCCCTTGAAGGTCACACAGTCTAGGTGGGAGACAGACTTGGAACCGGTGACAGGGCAAATGCTGAACCAAAGGTGGAACCAACCAACATTGTTTGGGGGAGGACACAGCCGGACACACCTGGCTGCAAGGTGTGAACCGCAAGGAGGTTATAACTGTCTGAACCTCAGTTTCATCTGTGATACTGTTATGCCCAGACCGTTTATTCCCCGAAGAAGACCACCAGAGTCCAGAGTCAAAGCTAAGCAGCAAGGATCTTTATTACAGGTTCGAACCTGGAACTCTCCCTCGCTCACGAAACGAGACGGGCAGGAGAGCTCCCCCACTGAGCTCCGAGCAGTGTTATATAGTCTAAGAAAAGTGGGCATAGAGTTATTATACAAATCAGATATATGATTGGCTAGTGTTTGAACAAGGCGATTTGGCTAACCATGATTGGTTCCCGCCATTTCTGATATTTCGGTTCAACCTTTGAGGCGGGAGAGCAGGTTTATGGCAGCAAGAGTTTATCTTACTTAAACACGTCTTGTGACCTTGCCTCAGAACTTATAAAATCTCTGGTATGTGCAAAGATTAGAGAGCAGAACAAAGGTGTAGCGGGGGGCGGTTACACATCTATCTTTGTGTCCTTTCAATACAGTGGGAATCTAATATTAATATTTAGGGGTGTGTTAGAGATTAAACAAAATGATTCACATAAAGCATTTGGCACACTACCTGATGCACGAGAAGGGATCAGATGCTTTGTCAACATTAATAATAAACGTAATGTCATGAGCAAAGACATGGGCAAAGATGTGGCCGTTTGTGGGCTTGCTGAGGGGCTGTCTGATACAGCAAAACTGCACACTGCATAGGAAGGTTAAAGGGACATAGGGCAGAAAGGTAGATGGGGTCCTGATATATGAAAGAGGAGAATAATATCAGAATCTACCTACTAGGGTTGCTGTGAGGATTAAATGAGATAATGAGGGGAAAGGCTTGGAACACAGGTTCTATAGGGGTTAGTGATACTTCTTGTTTTTATGACTTCAGAGCTGCTTTGGGTTCCCCTGCTAAACAACATCAGAAAGTTATACAGAAAGTCCTGTCTTTGCGTTTGTTCAAAGTGCAGGGCTTAGAGGAGTACAGTGTCTTTAAACCTATATTTTTAAAATTCAAGCTACTTCTTTTCTCCATAGCTGCTGACAACCCATGCAGATTTTGAGATTGCAGCTTTGCTCCAGATCTGCAAATGCAGCTGCTGGTCTCCCGTTATAAACCTCCCTTGGAGTTTCTGAGTGGCTGTGACTAGGGTGGGTGTATGAGTCCTTCTGGCTTTTGGCAAGAGCAGCTCAGCTTTCTGATCTGGATGCTCCTATAAGGAATCTCCCCCCACTGCTTAAAAGCCCTGAATGACATTTTCCTGTGGTGTCCTCTTCAACCTCCCTGTATTAGTTCCTTTTCAAGCTGCTGATAAAGACATACCTGAGACTGGGCAATTTGCAAAAGAAATAGTTTTAATGGACTTACATTTCCATGTGACTGGAAGGCTTCACAATCATGGTGAAGTTGAAAGGCACATCTCACGTGGTGGCAGACAAGAGAAGAGAGCTCGTGCAGGGAAACCCCTCCTTATTAAAACCATCAGGTCTCATGAGACTTATTCACTGTCATGAGAACAGCACAAGAAAGACTGCCCCCATGATTCAATTACCTCCCACCAGGTTCCTCCCACAACACATGGGAATTCAAGATGAGATTTGCATGGGGACACAGACAAACCGTATCGTGCCACCCCTGCCCCCTCCCAAATTTCATGTCCTCACATTTCAAAACCAATACCCTCCCAACAGTCCCGCAAAGTCTTAACTCATTTCAGCATTAACTCAAAAGTCCACAGTCCAAAGTCCCATTCAAGACAAGGCAAGTCCCTTCCACCTATGAGCCAGTAAAATCAAAAGCAAATTAGTTACTTCTTAGATAAAATGACGTTACAGGCATTGGATAAATATAGCCATTTCAAATGGGAGAAGTTGGCCAAAAAAAGGGGTTACAGGCCCCATGCAAGTCTGAAATCCAGCAGTGCACTTAAATCTTAAAGCTCCAAAATGGTCTTCTTTGACTCCATGTCTCACTGGACAGGTCGCACTGATGCAAGAGGTGAGTTCCCATGGTCGTAGGCAGCCCTGCCCCTGTGGCTTTGCAGGGAATAGTCCCCGTCTTGGCTGCTTTCATGGGCCAGCATTGAGTGTCTGTGGCTTTTCCAGATGCACAGTGCAGGCCGTCAGTGGATCTACCATTCTGGGATCTGGAGGATGGTGGCCCTCTTCTCACAACTCCACTAGGTGGTGCCCCAGTAGAGACTCTGCATGGGGGCTCCAACCCCACATTTTCCGTCTGCACTGCCCTAGCAGAGGTTCTCCATGAGAGCCCCGCCCCTGCAGCAAACTTTTGTCTGGGCATTCAAGTGTTTCCATGCATCCTCTGAAATCTAGGCAGAAGTTCCCAAACCTCAGTTCTTGACTTTTGTGTACCCGCAGGCTCAACATCACATGGAAGCTGCTGAGGCTTGGGGCTTCCACCCTCTGAAGCAACAGCCCAAGCTGTAACTTGTTACCTTTCAGTCACTGCTGGAGTGACTGGGACGCAGGGCAACAAGTCCCTAGACTGCATGCAGCACTGGGACCCTGAGTCCCGCCCATAAAACCATTTTTCTCAGAGGTCTCCATGCCTGTGATGGGAGGGGCTGCCATGAAGACCTCTGATATGCCCTGGAGACATTTTCCCCATTGTCTTGGGGATTAACATTAGGCTTCTCATTACTTATGTAAATTTCTGCAGCTGGCTTGAATTTCTCCTCAGAAAATGGGTTTTTCTTTTCCATCACATTGTCAGGCTGCAAATTTTCCAAACTTTTATGCTCTGTTTCCTTCTTAAAACTCAGTGCCTTTAACAGCACCCAAGTCACCTTTTGAATGCTTTGCTGCTTAGAAATTTTTTCCACCAGATACCCTAAATCATCTCTCTCAAGTTCAAAGTTCCACAAATCTGTAGGGCAGGGGCAAAATGCCACCAGTCTCTTTGCTAAAACATAGCAAGAGTCACCTTTGCTCCAGTTTCCAACAAGTTCCTCATCTCCATCTGAGACCACATCAGCCTGAATTTCATTGACCATATCATTATCAGCATTTTGGTCAAAGCCATTCAACAAGTCTCTAGGGAGTTCCAAAGTTTCCCACATTTTCCTGTCTTCTTCTGAGCCCTCCAAATCTTTCCAGCCTCTCTGCCTGTTACCCAGTTCCAAAGTCATTTCCACATTTGCAGGTTTCTTTTCAGCAATGCACCACTCCCAGTACCAATTTACCATATTAGCCCATTTTCATGTTGCCAATAAAGACATACCCAAGACTGGGCAATTTAAAGAAGAAAGACATTTAATGCACTTACAGTTCCGTGTGGCTGGGAGGCCTCACAATCATGATGGAAGGTGAAAGGCATGTCTTACATGGTGGCAAACAAGAGAAGAGAGCTTGTTCAGGGAAACTCCCCTTTATTAAAACCATCAGATCTCGTGAGGCTTATTCACTATCATGAGAACAGCACAGGAAAGACCTGCCCCCATGATTCAATTACCTCCCACCAGGTCCCTCCCACAACACATGGGGATTCAAGATGAGATTTGGGTGGGGACACATCCAAACCATATCACTCCCCCAGGCAGCAGCTCTGGTTAAAAACCACTATCCACTTGTTCTCTCCCTGGAGTTTTGCTGCTTAGCCATTTCATGCTTATTTATACTGGTATGTTTGTGTATGTTTATTTATATTTGAGAAATGTTTATTGAATGCCAAGGCCCTGTTCAAGGCACTGGAGAGAAAGAGATGAACAAGATGATAAGATCTGCAGGCCCAAGGAACTTCTAAGTGCTGAGGGTGGGGAGCAGAGGTGGACTCTACACTAGACAACAAATAGATATTTAAGTCATTTCAGCTGCATGAAGAACTTTGAGAAAGCAAGCAAGGTGTCACAGCGGCAGAGGTCTCCCCTACTGTTTATCTGCTGTATGCCCATAACTGGACACATACTGGGTGTTCCCTGAGTGTTTGTTGCGTGAAGGAAGGGCTGAATGGAGGAACATCTTTTTCTGTGGTGTTGATAAAGGACAAGGTCGCTCAGAATTCCTTTGCACGAACTTGTGAAGGTCCAAGCAGCCTCATGTGCTAATGATCATAATTAAGTCAGAATCCCTTATTTGAACCAAATATATCAGGGAGAGGCACAAAGACAGGCTGATGAATTGGTTCTCCAGGCGTCCCTCCTGTTGTGCCATGCCTAGGTGACGTGTGTGCTCACACCTGCCCAAGTGTATACACATGCACGAATGAGAGTCTAGTGGAGTAATCACACCTCCAAGGCTGTGTTAAAACAACAGGTCACTGATGCCCCAGAATCAACCTTTAAAAAGCAAAATCCATCACTCAGGGCCCCTAGGGCTCCGTAGATCAAATACTTTCACTGTTGTACTTTCTTATTCTTCTTGTGTGTCTCTAGTGCATGGGGCTGGGGAGCCCGATGTGTGGGGCAGACTGAGATGTGAAGGATCTAGCCCTGAACCTCAAATAGCTCACATCTCAGAAGCAGGATAAATAACTTTTGCCCAAATCACTGTAACACAGCAATTCCCAGAAGCGTGTTTCCAGTAAGATGCTCTGCCAGAAAAGGTTTCCCCGGTTGTCAAGTAAGTTTGGGAAATGTTGCTACCCACCTCTCAGAGGCTGTTTGTGCACGTGAGCAGAGCAAATGCCCAGAGAAGTCCTGCAGAAAAGAAACCTGCTCAACCTTGTTCAACTTCTAGTTTTCTCAATGTAAAGAAGACTTTAGCTTCTCTGCACATTGATTGCAGTTTCCCTGGGTCACTGAAATAGCAATGACACAATTTTCCCTCCAGCCGGGCCAGAGGTGTCCATTCTCCATTCTACCCCAGGCAGCATAGTAAGTGGAGTCAAAAGCTGAGCTGAGGGGAGAAGAGGAAGCAAGAGGGCACATCTTCCCAAGCAGGAGGGAGAAAGAATACAGTCTTATTCTACTATTGCTAGATGAGAAAGGTGAGGCTCCCACACCTGCCCCGGCACTGTGGGGCTGCAATGTAGGACCTCCCTGGTAAGCAGGGAGCTAGGGACAGGGACCAGGGCTGTGCCAAGAACAGAGCTATGCTGTGCCTTTAATTCCAGGTTGCCGGTGACAAGTCAGGAGCTGAGACCCCAGAGGAGGTCAGAGTATGTGAGCAGGAGTAGCTTTGGCAGCATTTGTGTTGGTTTTGGGAGAGTTGTGGGGATTTGGGGGAGGAAGGTAGAACCTGCAGGGTGGGTGGGCTGGAGGCCGGTGACTTCAGTGGATTCTGGCTGATGGTGGACAGCACTGATACTTTCAGCATCTCAGAGTCCTGCCTCTGAGAGTGCCCATCTGGGAGAGGTTTGCCTGGGAGAGCTCCTCCCAGAAGGTCAAAGGCCCTGCTGGGATTGGGGGTGGGATTGGGAGTGGGGTGTGGTGTTGCCGCCTGATAAAAATGACGTGTGCTTTGTGCGTTTGCTCCACTAGGCCCCTTTCTGTCACTCCAGCAGTATTGTTAGAGAAGAAACAAAACAAAATTGAGAGTGGAAGTTGATTCTATAATTAGTGCAATTTCTTCGCTGTTCATTCAGGATCTCCAGAGATCAATTAGCTTGCTTTTAAGCTAAAAGGCATCTGAATAAGTATTTAACCTGCATAGCAATTGATATTTAAAACAGACAAGGATGGAAGCAATAACTCAGAACAGGGGGCTGTGTTCTCCTCCACTAATTTTCCTGGTCTTGCTCCCCTGACCCTCGCCTCTGCCCACTCTCATTTCTGGAGTGGCCTTAGATTGGGCCTTCTGGTGTTCTCAGGGCAGGTCTGTGGGTGGGCAGGCTGACACAGAGGGGCTGCTGGGGACAGGGCTCTCTCCCTGATCCTGGCATTGCTATGGAGCAGCTGCCCGGGTTTGGAGATGAGCCCCAGTTAGGGATGGTGGTAGGACACGCCCCCATCCAGGGAGAGCCAGGCCCTCTCTCTGCAGCTGCCTATTCATGCCAGGCACATGGCCACTATCCATTCTTGCAAGGGACAGGGTGTCTACTGAAGGTCCCTCAGCCTCAGTCTCCCTATCTACTAATAGCAGATCCCTGCCGGAGCTGGGGTAGGGAAGGGCTTGAGAACAGCAGGAGCTGGTGTCCTCCTGGCTGTGCATAATCATTACAGATGGTCTCAGAGATATTTGTGTGTTCTTTGATTTGTCACGTAAATATCAAAGTCCTGAACTCAAATTAGCTTCTTAAAACAAGCAGCATATGTGTTTTAAGCACACATACATATACATTTATTTCACAAACATGTTGACATCCTATCTGTGCTAGATAGTGTGTTAGGCACTGGGGGAGATGCTAGGATGACAAAGGCATGTCCTCACCCTCTAGATGACCTCAGCCTAATAGAAAGTGGGGAGAGTGGGGCCCAGGACTCAGCACAGCACAATGCAGCCCCCCACCATGTGTGAGGATATGGAGGAGGACGCATAGGGAGCTCAGGAAAGTTCTTAGTCAAGGACCCCCAAATGCGGGCCTTGCGAGGAGGGCTAGGGTGTGAGTAGTTTATCTGGGAGGCGGCTCTAGGAATCAGGACCATGAGGGAGCAGGGAAGCAAGACCAGGAAGCAGGGGAACCAAGCAAGGGTGTGCAGGCACATGGGTTACACTGTGGGCAGCGGGATGGGGAGGAGGGAGATTCTGTTCTGCTGGGGCCTATTGAGAAACTGCATAGAATGTGCCTCCCAACAGTGCCTATGAGGGGCAAGGAAGCTGGGCGTTTATCCACCAGCTCCCAGGCCTCCCTAGCCTGTCCCATGTGCTGGCCAAACTCGCGCCTTTGCCAGAGAATATCAGAGATCATGGAAGCTGAGGGCATGCAGAAGAAAGTGTCTGCAGTGGCCTCTGGGGTTGGGATCAGGGGACGAGTGAGGATCATGTCTGTTGTACAAGGCTCAGAAGAGAAAAGCATGACCCAGAGTTGGAAGGACGAAACCCAGAGAAAGAAGGAAAAGCGAGATGCAGAGGAAGGCATGCATGAAGGGAGTGGTGAGAAACAGCATGGGGCGAGGACACCCTGCCTGGAAGAGTGGACGCTGAAGAGAGGCTGGGCTGGACGGAGAAGGGCCCCAAACACCAGGCTAAGGGGCTTGGCCTTTCTGCTGCTTAAAGGTGGGGCTGTGGAATTGCTCTGCTGACCGACTGCAGAGGTAGGACAGCCCCGCCAGTGTCTGGGGGAGGCCCACATGGTGGCTCTAGATCTCCATTCCTTTGTCCCCTCCAGCAAGGACAGGCACTGCTCACAGGGCCCCTTCAGAGCCCCCCGCTCAGCTCTCTGCCCACAGCCCCGGCTCCTGCTCCTCCTGCCTGATGACAGCCCATCCCTCATCAGAGTCTCTGGGCAGTACAAGAGCCTCCAGCTATCCTCCCAACACGGTCGATTCTGCAATATTTGACTTGCATGTCCCTGAGTTGTACAGACAAATCTCCTCATAGCACTAGATCAATTAAAACAACTGCCACCAGGCCCCGGAACTCAATCAGGAGCCCCCCCGGGACCCCAGGGAAGTGCACATCCTCTGCTCAGATCTGCCCCTTCTCTGGATGCTTGCCCACAGCTCCGTTGAAGGCCCTCCAGCCTTCCTGTCACCTAATAACAATTTCTTATTCTTATCAAAGGCGTACAATGTGCTTTCGGTGATTTATGCCATTTAAGCCTCAAAATATCCCTATGTTGTAAGCACTATTAATATCCTTGTTTCAGATGATGAAACAGAGACACAGAGCAGTCAAGGGACTTGCCCAAGGTCACACAACTGGGAAGTGGTGCCATCTGGCTGCAGAGCCCATATGCTTAGCTGAACCTCATCCTCATTCAAACACTGGGGTCATGTTGGATGCACCCTCTCCCAGAGCCCCATCTCCCTCCCTCAGCTTATTATTGAACAATCCTAGAAAAGCCAACCACGCAGCTCCCCTGCTGCCACCCCTTCCTTCGTCTCTCCACAGGGGGTCTGTATAGGTCCTCGTCACTGTGATAACCCATCCAAGGCCAGTGCCCCTGCTGGTTGCTGTGTTCCATCCACAACTCAGCTCTAAGCAGGTCAGGTGCTGCCTCCCCCATGAAGACGTCCGCAAGATGCCCTCTCCTCTGAGTCTCCCCAGCGTTTAGTCCGTGGTTATCACATGGAGCGTTCTCACCTTGACAGCGTTTTCAGTTGTGCCCCTCCACTCACCTCCTGTTCTGAGCTAGGAGCTCCTGAAGGACAGGGCTGAGTCTAACCTCTCACTGACTCACCCAGTGCCCAGCATAATGCCTTGTTCCGGATTGTAGCCAATTACCTGCTTATGGAATGAATGAGTTAATGAGTGTATGAATGAATGAAGAACTGAATGAACAAGAAGGGGGACACACATCCCTCGTCTCCCTTTCCTCTCCCAGGACGTGAGAATGCCCATCCCTGGACCATTTCGTTGGGTGCTGCTCAACCTCTGTAAACCACGTGCTGTGTCCAGCAGGGGAAGCAACTGACTTGTCCCTGCCCCCGCCCCGCCCCCCACCACTCCTGCTGAGAGATGGCACAGAGGTGCCTAAGAAGCAAGTTCAGAGAAACCACCAGGGCCCCCAAAGGTCTGGCTAGGGCGCAGCAGAGAGCAGAGCCTGGATCTTCCAGCCCACAGCTGCACTGAGCTGCGGGGGCCCTGGCAGGAAGCAAAGAGAACCCTGATCAGAACAGACAGCGAGGCGGGCCCTGGGAAGAGGCTGTTAGCAACCATCTCGCTGATCCACGTCTCAATTAATCTCCACAACACCTTGGAAACTTCAGAAAAAGTACAAAGCAGTCTAGAAAAGGAAGAGTGGGCTCAGGCCCCTGAGGACAAATGGAGCCTAGGCCTGGTACTGAGAGCGTGATTGTCTTCTGGGACTCTTCATAGTGGTGGCAGGCCTCGAGTCCTGCCTGAGTGCCTCCTCAGGCTCACTGCACTCTGGGCCAGGCCAACTGGGCTCCTTGGCTAAATTTAAGAGCACCGAGTTAATGAAGAGAAAGGAAAACCTCAATGGGTTCCAGAGGACACCTAAACAGTCATAAGGACCAAGCTTAAGCAAGGAGCTTGGCCTCTCTGCTCCTATCGGCCCAGCACTTATGCCTGGGGAGTCTCTAGGATCATCTTGCCCAGAGGGAGTCTGGGGGCTGGGGCAGTGGGCCGTTTCCAGGACCCTTGTCCTTGACAGTGAAGTGTGGCAGGGCCATGGTGACAATGCTTCCCCCTGGTTTTGGAGGTCACATTCAGCTTGACACAGGCCACCATAGCATCCTCACCTGGGAGGCAGAGGAATTCCACTGTTGGGCACATTTCCAGAGGTATAAAAAGCAATTTAAAAAATATATGCACTAATGCTCAGGGTATTCAGTATGTTCCCTGAAACATATAACAACGTATCATAGTAGAAGGAGCAAGAAAAGAAGTTGGTTGCAGTTGACACAGCCAGTTCTGTCCCTCCTCCCCATCCCTGGCTCTCAGTTAGGGGTTAGATTTGAGCAGTGGTTTTCTTGCCACCCTCAGAGCCCAGGAAGCTACAGAGCCTTCTCAGAAGCTGCGGCATCAAGTCTTTCAGAGCTGAGTGATGCAAATGGGTTTGGGCAGAGGCATGCCAATAAAAAAGAAAAAAGGGAGGAGGCTCATGCCTGTAATCCCAGCACTTTGGGAGGCCGAGGCAGGTGATTACTTAAGGTCAAGAGTTCGAGACCAGCCTGGTCAATGTGTTGAAACCCCGTCTCTACTAAAAATACAAAAAAAATCAGCCAGGCCGGGTGGCACGCACCTGTAGTCCCAGCTATTTGACAGGCTGAGGCAGGAGAATTGCTTAAACCCAGGAGGTGGAGGTTGCAGTGAGCTGAGATTGCACCACTGCACGCCAGCCTGGGTGACACAGCAAGACTCCATCTCAGGAAAAAACAAACAAACAAAAAAACTGCCCTGATTTGTAGCATCTGCTTATTTCTGTGGTGTAAATACTCTCCGCTATGGCCGATTTCAGGCTGCCAATGGTTTAATAACTGGTTTTCAGAATTCCTGAAAATTTAACAATTGGTTCCTGAAAGCTGGTACTAGCTGGCTTCAGCACACCACCAGCTTTGGTTGCAAAAGAGAATTTGCCACTTTGTAGTTTTAACAACATCCTTAACTTCCCTGGACTTCCTGTTTTCTCCTGTATAAACTGAGGCAATGTGACTTCCCCTCTAATGGGGTTGCAGAGGCTCTCATGAGTGTTAAATGTAGCGACTGAAAGCATGCAGCATCATCCCTGGAACACAGTCAGTTGTTATTGTTGTTGTTGTTGTTGTTGTTTGTTTTACCCATTGGGCTTCCACACAAGGTTTTGTTTGAAGAAAATATTCCAGCTGCACCCTGTTCCACTCCTGCTCACGTCTTCTGGGACTCATCTTACACACCCCTCCCTACACACACACACACACACACACACCCTATCCCATTTCTTAGTGGCCTTAGTGTCTCTGCTCCATTTTATTAAAGCAGAAAGCAGTGACAATTATTTTCATAATGAACTGGCTCTTCAAATTAATGCCAATTACACTATGCAATCATGATTAAGATTATGCATTAATCAACGGTGCCAACCTACTTATTAGCCTCTTTAAATAACGATCATGAGGAATGTATGGGAAGGCAGAGAATGGAGAGGAGCCAGTGGAAAGGGGGGCAGCCTCCGGTGGGGCAGGGAACTCTCTCCAGAAGCTGAGACCCAAAGCAGCCCTTCTTGCATGGGCGGAGCTTGGATCAGAACCCAGGACAGTCAGACGCCTGAACTCCCAAAGCTGCGGGCTCTTTAGAAGCCGCTGCGCAGAATGGGGAGGGAGCAGGAGGACCCAGGAGGGAGAGGGTAGTGGAGAACCTTGGCCATTTAGCAGTTAAAGAGGTTCAGTGTCCCCTTCCCTGTCTCCAACAACACTAAAGTAAGTGCAGTTGACACCGCCCCCCAGTAATGTCACCCCTGTCTTAGGTCAGGTCCCCTGGAAGCAGAGCCTGAGGCAGGGATTCGGATGCATGGAGTTTATAGAGGGGAAGAGTGCTCTTCAGCAAAACCCTGTAGGGGAATGAATAAGGCAGGGTTGGGAAGGGGATGGGGTTGGGCAGAGATGCACCTCTGCCAAGATCTAACCTTTGCCTGATGCAAGGTGGGGAGGGTGGGGAGGGGCTCCAAAGAATATGTCATACTGCAGATTGTCCCTGCCCTGAGGCAAGGGACTGCCTGGCGTTTTGAGCCCTATTATTAGTCGGTTATTGACAGCAGGCTGCTTCCAGGGGCCCAGGTGAGTGACCCTTCCTCCTGGGCAAGGGGGCCTCTCTCACTGAGAACAATTCCCTAGAGAAAGGGGTAGCCTGTGAGTGGAACCAAAATTCAAATCGAGGTCTGCCTGTACCTAGAACCTACTCTCTGAACCTCTGTGGTGCCCCCCAATATTTGCTGCCTGGATGTCCCAAGACATTCAGGCCTTTGCAGCCACCTTGCCCTTACATGCTCATTAGAACACCTCCCATCCTTGTACTGAGTTTGGGGGTGGAGGGACAGCCTGTCACCCACCATGTCTCTGAGGATGCTCTAGGGCTTCCTGTTTCTCCTAATGACCTCATGCTCCAGTGTCTTCTGCTGAGTCTTCTGTCTCCTCTCATCTCGCTTCTTGTGCCTCTTGTCCTTTCTCTGTCCCGACTCACTCTGTTTTGGACCATGCCCACTTTCTGTCGCTTTCCTCCAAATAGCAGGAGCTGGTGTCAGTTTTCTGTGGCCAACTTTTCTAACAATGGGGCTCCTGGAAGGAAGGGAGGCTCAACTGAAAACCCAGCATCAGACATCACTGTATGAAAAATGCATGGCCCCTTCCTGCCGTGGTGAATTTCTTACTGGACTTGGACTTGCCCATCTTTGGGCCTGGGTTCTGTCCTTTGGGGTCCACTTCATCTCTGTTCCCTTTCTCTTAGTCCTTCCTCCTTCTCTCACATCTTCTCCACTCAAAAACTCCAGCATTCCGTCTTTGTTTCTTTTGCATCATGATTTGGTTCTGTCATAGTCTTAATTCTTTACCCAGGCCCTGAGGTGCTTTTCCTAAGAAACACTCACCTCTGAAATAAAGGCTGCCCAACCCCAGAACAAAGTACAGACTACAGCCTAATGGCCAAATCCAGCCACCCACCACCTGTTTTTTGAATTAATTTTATGTTTTTATTGATACATAATAGATGTCCAGGGTTTTGGGGTACATATGATAATGTAATACATTCATATAATTTGTAAAGATCAAGTCAGCATACTTAGGATATTCATCATCTTAAATAATTGTCTTTTCTTTATGCTGAAAACCTTCAAATTATTCTCCTTTAGCTATTTTGAAATAAACAATAGGTTATTGTAAACTTACATTAATAGTCATCCCACTGATCTATCAAACACTAGGTCTTAATTCTTCTACCAAGCTATATATTTGTGCCCATGAAACCTCTCTTCATTCTGTATTTTTGCAAATAAAGTTTTATTGAAACACAACTGTGCCCACAGTGACACATTGTCTGCGGCTGCCAGCATGCTACAGTGGCAGAAGTGAGTCCTTGCAACAACCACCATCTGGTCCACAAAGCCAAAATTATTTATCATCTAAAACATTTACCCTCTGATCCTTTGCAGACAAAGTTTGTCAGCCCTGCCCTAGAAAATGCGGAAGCTCACAATTCACTTTGTTTTTCTAAATGGCATGGTAGCATTTATTTGCTGTTTTCTAAATAGTATAGTAGCATTCATTGTTTCCCTCTTTCTTTGATAGCTACTGTGTATTAAGTCCTTGCCATGTGCCATGCAATAGCTTCATTGTTTTAGGTCTTCCTCACAATAATCAGCCCTCTGAGATGTGTACCCCATTTTGCAGGTGGAGAAACTGGGTCTCAGAGAGACTAAGTAACTTCCTCCAGTGGATAGAGCCAGGTTTGGGACTGAAGAATGGCTGTCATTGAAACCTGAATTGGGAACCTCCCCGGTATTGCACCTGAGTGGAGTGCCACACATGTGCTAGTTGTCTGTTCTTCTCTGCTGCCCTGCGGGGTTGAGCAGTCCTTGAAAGCAGTAGCCTAGTGCTGACTTTCTTTTGGTATCCCAGGGCCCAGTGACAGGGTGGCACAGGGCAGAGATTGGTGGGTATTAATGGAGCTGTTTTATATAGGATAAGACTGAGGCCCCATCCCTTGGGCTTAGGTCTTAATGGCTGAGACATGTCACCACCCTTGTTGAGACGATGGCCCCTCTCTTTCCTCTCCTCCCCACCTGCCAAGGTCTGAGAGGCCAGGAAGAGGGTGTGAAGCCCTATGGAGATGGCTTTGTCCCCTGACATTTTATCCCCATTTGGGATGGGTAGAGGTATCTTTCTTCGGATCTGTAATAACCAGACCTCTTTCCAGGCTTTTTATGTTTTTTTGTGTGTGTGTTTGTTTTCACATTTTGAAGTAATAATACATACTTGTAAATAATTTTGGAAAAATCAAGAAAATACAAAGAACACGATAAAAATTATCCATAATTATCATACTGTAATATTATTTTGTAGCATTGGGGAGCAAGGAGAGGATGAAAGTTTTCTATGCCATTAAGTATTCTTTAAGAACATTTCGCTAAAGCTTTGTTTTTTATTTTCTTATTACCAAAGCTCTATCTCAATGCAGAGGGCTTGGAAAACAAAACAAAAAAAAAGCACCAAGCAAAAGCAATCCATTATCTTTTTACTTTCTAGAAAGAACCTCTGTTAACATTTCAGTGTGTGTCCTTCTGGTGTGTCCTTTTTGATTTTAATTGGAATTGCATTAAATTTATAAATTAATTTGAGAAATGACATCTTTACAATATTGAGCCATCCCTTCCAAGGAGTAAGTTATGTCTCTCCATTTATTCAAGTCTTCTTTTATGTCCTCTAGTAAAGTTTTGTAGTTTTCTTGATATAGGAATTGCACATTTATGGTAAGGTATTTTGTTTTTTTGTTGTTGCTTTTGTGAGTAGCGTCTCTTTTTTTCCCCTATAATTCCTTGCTGTTTATTGCTGCTATGTGGGGAGGCTATATGTTTTTCTATATTTGTATGCTGGCCTCTTGATGAGCTCTCTGTTTACTTTCTGCTGGGTTTTCACCTGATTCTCTTGTGTTTTTAAGAGAACCATAATAAGCATCTGCAAGTAACATTAATTGTGTCTCTTTTCTGATTGCAACATCGTGGTTTGTTATTTTCATCTTATTCATATCATGATTTTAAGGAATATTTTATTACGAAGAATATCTGTCATACACACAGAGAGAGAGTGGCATAACGAATCCTCATGTGCCCCTCATCTGGCCCCAGCAAAATCCAGGGCCTCTTCTGCCCCATCTGTACCCACTTTGCATCATGTGAGTAAAATTCCTCCCACATTTTGGATCCAATTTCAGTCACTGTACCATATCATCCTATGCTTTGATTGATAATGCCTACAAGTTGTTCTGCCATATGGGTGGGTTTTAATATATTGAGTTATCTCTTGCTTTTGGACATTAAGCTGTTTCTATTTTTCTCAATATTATGTAAAAAAAAAAACCCTTATCCATAGATGTGTTTATATATCTCCAACTTTCTCTAAATTTATATTCCTAGAAATTGAATTACTGGGTCATATGGTATTTTGATCATTTATTTCCCTTTAAACACATACACACAATCACGACGGCTTTTCTGATGAGAAATGTAACACATGTTCACTGCAGAACTTTTTAAAAATACAGAAAAACACAAAGAAGGAAATTCAATTTACCCATGAGCCTACCACTCAGAGAAAACCACCCTTAACTTTTGGTACGAATTCTTCTTGTCTTGTTTTATGCACGTGTGTGGCACGTCGATGCACACCTGTGTGGATGCACACGCATACACACTTAAGTGTTACAAACTGTAAGCATGCTGGAGTACCCTGGAAGGGACACAATTATGTGTTCACGTGTTCAAACATTACCCTTTTTTCTTTTTAATAGATTGTATTTTTTGGAGCAGTTTTAAGTTTTACAGCAAAAACTGAGTGGAAGGCACAGAGATTTCCCACATACCCCCTGGCCACACACATGCATAGCCTCCCTCCATGATCAACATCTGCCACCAGAGAGGTACATTTGTTACAATGAATGCACTTATACTGACACATCATCATCATCCAAAGTCCATAGTTTACATTAAGGTTCACTCTTGGTGGTGCACATTCTGTGGGTTTCGACGAATGTATAATGACATGTATTCACCATAATAGTATCATACAGAATCGTTTGACTGCCCTGAAAATCCTCTGTGTTTTTACCAATGCATCCCTCCCACCTCTACCCACTGGAAGCCACTGCTCTTTTTACTATCTCCATAGTTATGCCTTTTCCAGAATGTCAGTAGTTGAAATCATATAGTCTGTAGCCTTTTCACATTGGCATCACTTAGTGATAGGCACTTAAGTTTTATCCTTATCTTTTCATGACTTGATAGCTCATTTCTTTTACGTGCTGAATAATATTCCATTGTCTGGATGTAGCCAGTTTGTGTATCCACTCCCCTACTGAAGGATATCTTGGTTTCTCCCATGTTTGGGCAATCATGAATAAAGCTGCTGTACATATCCATGTGCAGGCTTTTGTGTGGACATATTTTCAACTCCTTTGTGCAAATACGAAGGAGTGCCATTGCTGGCTTGTGTGGTAAGAGTTCGTTTAATTTCATAAGCAACTGAAAAATACGTCTTTCAAAGTGGCTGTACTATTTTGCATTCTCACCAGCAATGAATGAGGGCTCCTGTTGTCCCACATCCTTGCCAGGCTTTGGTGTTGCTAGTGTTCTGAATTTGGCCATTCTAATAGATGTGTAGTGGTATCTTGTTGTTGTTTTAATTTACATTTCCCCAATGACATATGATATGGAGTATCTTCATGTACTTATTTTCCATCTGTATATCTTCTGTTAAGGTCTTTGGCCCACTTTTTAATAAGGTTGTTTGTTTTCTTGTTGTTGAATTTTAAAAGTGGTCTGCATATGTTGGATAATAGTCCATCATCAGGCTGGGCGCGGTGGCTCATGGTAATCCCAGCACTTTGGGAGGCCGAGGCAGACAGATCGCTTGAGGTCAGGAGTTCAAGACCAGCCTGGCCAAGATGGTGAAACCCTGCCTCTACTAAAAACACAAAAATTAGCCGGATGTGGTGGTGGGTGCCTGTCATCTCAGCTACTCAGAAGGCTGAGGCAGGAGAATCACTTGAACCCAGGAGGCAGGGGTTGCAGTGAGCCAAGTTTGTACCACTGCACACCAGCCTGGGCAACAGAGCAAGACCCTGTTTCAAAACAAAACAAGACAAAAGTCCATCATCAAATACGTCCCAGTCGGTGGCTTGGTTTTTCGTTCTCTTTACTGTGTCTTTTGCAGAGCAGAAAATTTTAATTTTAATGTAGTCCGGCTTATCAATTCTTCCTTTCATGGATCATGCCTTTGGTATTATATCTAAAAAGCCATTGCCAAACCCAAGATTATCTAGATTTTCTTCCATGCTATCTTCTAGAAGTTTTATAGTTTTGCATTGTACATTTAGGTCTCTGATACATTTTGAGTTCGTTTTTGTGAAGGATGTAAGTTCTGTGTCTAGATTCTTTTTTTGCATGTGAATGTCCAGTTGTTCCAGCCCATTTGTTGAAAAGTCTATCTTTTCTCCATTGTATTGCCTTTGCTCCCCTGTCAAAGATCAGTTGATTTTATTTATGTGGGTCTGTATCTGAACTCTCCATTCTGTTCCAATGATCTATTTGTCTATTTATATGCCAGTTTCACGCTGTCTTGATTGCTTATAGCTTTATAGCAATTCTTGAAGTTGAGCCAGTCAATCTCCCAACGTTGTTCTTCTCCTTCAATATTGTGTTGGTTATTCTGGTCTTTTGCCTCTCTATGTACACTTTAGAATCAGTTTTTCAATAGCCACAAAATAACTTGCTGAGATTTTGATTGGGATTGCACTGAATCTATACATCAATTTGGGAAAAACTCACATCTTGAAAATAATTGACTTTTCTTATCCATGAACATTGAAGGTCTCTCCATTTATTTAGTTATTCTTTGATCTCTTTCATTAGAGTTGTGAGTTTTACCTACAATACATCTTGTATATATTTTGTTAGATTTATAACCTAAGTGTTTCTTTTCTTTGCATGCTGATGTAAGTGGTCTTGTTTCTATTTCAAATTCCATTTGTTCATTGCTGGTATATAGAAAAGTAATTGACTTTTGCATATTAACCTTATATTCTGCCACTTTTCTATAACTGCTTATTAGTTCCAAGAGGTAGCTTTCTCTTTTGTTCCTGATTCATGTGGATTTTCTACATAGGGGATCATGTCACCTGTAAACAAAGACAGTTTTATTTCTTCCTCCCCAATCTGAATTTCTTTCATTTCCTTTTCTTGTCTTATTGCATTTGCTAGGACTTCCAGTGTGATGTCAAAAAGCAGTGGGAGAGGGGACAGCCTTCCCTTGTACCTGATTTTAGTGGGAAAGCTTCAAGTTTTTCACTATTATGTATAATGTCAACTGTAGGGTTTTTGTAGATGTGCTTGAGAAGAATGTGTATTCTGCTATTAATATTCTTTATGAAGTTTTGGACATTCCCCTTTATTCTTACTTTACTGAGAGTTTTCATCATTAATAGGGTGTTGGATTTTGTCAAATGCATTTTCTGCATCTGTTGATATGATCATATGATTTTTCTTCTTTGGCCTGTTGATATTGATATAATGGATTACATTAATTGATTTTTGAATCTTGAAACAGACTTGCATACCTGGGGTAAATCCCACTTCATTGTGTTATGTAGTTCTTTTTATAAATTGTTGGATTCGATTTGCTAACATTTTGTTGAGGATTTTTGTATCTGTATTAATGAGAGATATTGATCCATAGTTTTATTTCTTGTGATGTCTTTGTCTGGTTTTGGTATTAGGGTAATGCTGGCCTTGTAAAATGAGTTAAGAAACAGTCAAAAAAGAAAAGAAAAGAAATAGTCCTCTGCTTCTATCTTCTGAAGTAGAGTGTAGAGAATTTGTATTATTTCTTTCTTAAATGTTTAGTAGAATTTACCAGTGAACCCCATCTGGGCCTGGTGCTTTCTGCTTTGTCAGGTTTATTATTAATTCAATTTCTTTAATAGAGATAGTCCTATTCAACTTGTCTCTTTCTTCTTGCATGAATTTTGACAAATTGTGTTTTTTAAGAAATTCATTCATTTCATCTAGGTTAGCAAATTAGTGGATATAGAGTTATTAATATTCCTTGATTATATTTTTAAGTCCATGAGACCTATAGTGATGTCCCCTCTTTCACTTCTGATACTAACAATTTGTATCCTCTCTCTTTTATTCTTAATTGACCAGATTAGAGGCCTATCAATTTTATCTGTCTTTTCACATGACCAGCTTTTGGTTTCATTGACATTTTTCTATTGATTTCTTGTTTTCAATTTCATTGATTTCAGCTCTAATTTTTATTATTTCTTTTCCTCTGCTTACTTTGGATTTAATTTGCTCTTCTTTTTCTAGTTTCCTAAGGTGGAAGCTTGCATTATTAATTTTAGATCTTTCTTCTTTTCTATTTTATGCATTCAGTGGTATAAATTTCTCTCTACGCACTGCTTTCACTACATCCCACAAATTTTGATGTTATGTTTTCATTTTTATTTAGTTCAAAATATTTTTAAATTTCTTTTGTGACCCATGTGTTATTTGGAAGTACATTGTTTAAGCTGGGCATAATGGTACGTGACTGTAGTCCCAGCTACTCTGGAAGCTGAGGTGGGAAGATCACTTGAGCATAGGAGTTTGAGTCCATATATCAAGACAAGGAGGAGGAGTGGGGGGAGGAGGAGGAGGAGGGGGAGAACAAGGAAGGAGAAAGAAGGAAGAAGGGGAAGGGGAAGGGGAACATTGTCTAATCTTCAAGTATTTGGGGATTTCCC
The DNA here is from genome assembly GCF_003255815.1 of Theropithecus gelada. Taxonomy (NCBI): domain Eukaryota; kingdom Metazoa; phylum Chordata; class Mammalia; order Primates; family Cercopithecidae; genus Theropithecus; species Theropithecus gelada. Next base: position 64,596,526 of record NC_037668.1, on the reverse strand, counting down.
TGATCTCATTCTGTTATTGATTTCTAGTTTAATTCCATGGTGGTCTAAGAGTGACATTAAATGATTTCTATTCTTTTAAATTTGTTAAGATGTGCTTTATGGACAGAATGTGATCTATATTGCTGAATGTTCCATGTGAGCTTGAGAAAAATGTGTATTCTGCTGTTGTTGACTGAAGTAGTCTATAGATGTACATTATATCTGATTCACTAAGGCTGTTGTTGAGTTTAACTATAACTTTACTGATTTTCTGTCAACTGAATCCGTCCATTTCTGATAAAAGGGTGTTGAAGTCTCCTAGTAGAATAGTAAATTCATCCATCTCTCCTTGCCTCCTGTATTCTGATGCTCTCTTTTGAGCACATATACATTAAGGATTGTTATGTCTTCTTGGATAATTGACCCCTTTATCATTATGTAATGCTTCTCTTTATCTCTGATAAAGTTCCTTGACCTGAAATCTTCTCTGTCTGAATACAGCCACTTTCAATTTCTTTTGATTGATATTAGGATGGTATGTCTTCATTCATTTACTTTTTTATTGTGGTAAAATACAAATAACATAAAATTTGCCATCTTAACCATTTTTAAGTGTACAGTTCAGTAGTACTAAATACATTCATAATGTGCAACCATCAGCACCACTCATCACCATAGCTCTTTTCATCTTGTAAAACTGAAACTCTATAACTCTATACCCATAAAGAATAACTCCACTTTTCCCCCTTCCTCTAGGGTCTGAAAACCACCTTTCTATTTTTTGATTCTCTGATTTTTGGCTACTCTACATACCTCATATAAGTGGAATCATACAGTATTTGTCTTTTTGTGGCTGGCTTATTTCACTTAGCATACTGTCCTCAATGTTTACTCATGTTGTAACTTTTGCCCGAATGTCCTTCTTTTTTGAGACTGAATAATATTTCATTGCGTGTCTATGCCACATTTTGCTTATTCATCCATCTATCAATGGACACTTGTGTTGATTCCATGTTTTAGCTATTGTGAGTAAAGCTGCTATGAACATGGGTGTAAAAATATATGTTTGCGTCTTTGCTTTGAATTCCTTTGGGTATATACCCAGAAGAAATGCTAGATATATATAGATATATAGTAATTCTATTTTTAATCTTTTGAGGGACCACTATACTGTTTCCCCCAGTGGCTTACCATTTCACACCTCCACTAACAATGCACAAAGGTTCCAATTTCTCCACGTCCTCCCCAACACTTCTTTTTTTATATAGTAGTTATCCTAATGGGTGTGAGGTAGTATCTCACTGTAGTTTTGACTTGAATTTTTCTAATTATTAGTGATATTGAACATCTTTTTATGTGTTTATTGGCCATTTGTAAATCTTCTTTAGAGAAATGTCAAGTCTTTTATATATTTTTAAACCAGGTTGTTTATTTTTTGTTGTTTTTGAGTTTTAAAAGTTCTCTATATGTTCTGGATATTAATTCCTTATCAAGTATATGATTTGCAGATATCTTCTCCCATTCTATTGGTTGCATTTTACTCTGTTAATAATGTCTTTTGATACACAGTTTTTTGGACATTTTTTATTAAGCTCAATTTGTTTTTCTTTTCTTGTCTGTGCCTTTGGTGTCGTATCCAAAAGATTGTTGCCAAATCCAATGTCATAAAGTTTTTGTTCTATGTTTTCTTCTAAGTGTTTTATATAGTTTTAGGTCTTACATTTAAGTATTTGATCCATTTTGAGTTAGTTTTTGTATATGGTGTTAAGGATCCAAATTCATTCTTTTACATGTGGATATTCAGTTATTCCAGCATTATTTTTTGAAAAGACTATCCTTTCCCCATTCAGTGGTCTTGGCACCTTTGTCAAAAATCATTTAACCATACATATGAGGTTTTATTTCTGGACTCTATATATAGTTTACCTTTATGCCAGTATCACACCGTTTTGATTACTGTAGCTTTGTAGTAAGTTTTGAAATCAGGAAATGTCTTTCAATGTTTTCTTCTTTTTCAAGATTGTTTTTGGCTATTCGGATTCTTTTGCAATTCCACATGAATTTTAGGATTGGTTTTTCTATTTCTGAAAAAAAAGTCATTGTGATTTTCATTGACATTGAAATGTAATAAGAATTTCATTGAATCTACAGACACCTTAACAATATTAAGTCTTCCAGTCCATGAACATGGGATGTATCTACATTTATTAATGTCTTATTTAATTTCCTTCAACAATGTTTTGAAGGATTTTTTACATTTAAAATTTTATTTTTTGTGGGTACATAATAAGTATATATATTTATGAGGTTCATGAGATGTTTGCCTGTATTATTTTCCTTCTCTCTAAAGAACATCTTTTAGTATTTCTTGTAAGACACACAGGCATGTGATATGTAATGATCACATCATAGGAAATGAGGTAGCCATCCCCTCAAGTATTTATCCTTTGTTTTACAAACAATCCAATTATGCTCTTTTAGTTATTTTTAAATGTACAATTAAATTATTATTGATTATAGTCACCCTATTGTGCTGTCAAATACTAGGTCTTATTAATTCTTTCTAATTATCTTTTTTGTACCTATTAATTACCCCCACCTCCCCCCACCCACCCTACCACCACCCTTCCCAGCCTCTGGTTACCATCCTTCCACTCTCTATCTCCATTATTTCAATTGTTTTGGTTTGTTTTGAGAGTGTGTGATGTTTGTATTTCTGTGCCTGGCTTATTTCACTTAGTGTAATGACCTCCAGTTCCATCCATGTTGTTGAAAATGACAGGATCTCATTCTTTTTATGGCTGAATAGTACTCCATTGTGTATAAGCACCACATTTTCTTTATCCATTCATCTGTTGATGGACACTTAGGTTGCTCCCAAATTTTGGTTATTGTGAACAGTGCTGCAACAAACATAGGTGTGCAGATATCTATTCAATATACTGATTTCCTTTCTTTTGAGCATATATCCAGCAGTGAGATTGCTAGATCATATGGTAGCTCTATATTTAGTTTTTTGAGGAACCTCCAAACTGTTCTCCATAGTGGTTGTACTAATTTACATTCCCACCAACATGGTATGAGGGTTCCCTTTTCTCCACATCCTCAGCAGCATTTACTATTGCATGTCTTTTGGATATAAGCCATTTTAACTGGGGTGAGATGATATCTCATTGTGGTTTGGATTTGCATTTTTCTGATGATTAATGATGTGAGCATCTTTTCATATGCCTGCTTGCCATTTCTGTGTCTTCTTTTGAGAAATGTCTATTTAAATCATTTCCCCATTTTATTTTGTAGTCTTCATTGTACAGGTACAAGACTTTCATCATCGTAGTTAATTCCTAAGTAGTTTGTCCTTTGTGAGATTATTATAAATGGAATTATTTTTGTGATTTCCTTTTCAGATTGTTAATTGTTAGGTATAGAAATGCAACTGATTTTGTGTATTGACTTTGTATTCTGTTACTTTGCCAAATTTTATTAGCTCTGTATTGTATTCTGTTACTTTGCCAAATTTTATTATATGGATATAAGACCATATCGTCTGCAGACAGATAATTTTACTTTTTCCTTTCTAACTTGGATGCCTTCTTTTTCTTTTTCTTGCCTAACTGCTCTGGATAGAACTTCCAGTACAATATTTAATAGAAGTGGTGAAAGTGGGCATCCTAGCCTTGTCACTGATCTTAGAGGAAAAGCTTTCAGTCTCTTACCATTGAGTATGACATTTGCTGTGGGCTATTCATAAATGGCTTTTATTATGTTGAGATAGTTCCCTTTTGTTCCTAGTTGTTGAGTGTCTTTTATCATGAAAAGTTGTTGAATTTTGTCAAATGCTGCTTCTGTATTGATTCAGATGATCACATGTCTTTCTTTTCCTTTATTCTGTTAATATGATGTATTATATTGATCAGTTGTTATGTTTTGAACCATCCTTGCATTCCAGGAATAAATTTTTCATCTGTTCATTTACTTTTATTTTATGTGCACCTGTATAGTTAAAGTAGGTTTATTGTAGACAACATATAGTTGGATCTTGTTTTTTGATCCATTTTGACAATCTCTTTTACTTGATGCATTTAGACCTTTGATGTTTAAAATGAGAATTGATATAATTGGATTAATATCCACCTTATTCGTCAGTGTTTCCTATTTGTAGCCCTTGTTCTTTGTTTCTATTTTTGTCTTCCTGCCCTTTTCTGCCTTTCACGATTTTAAAAGTATATTTTAACATTTCATTTCCTCTCCTCACTTAGCATGTCAGTTGTACTGTTTTTAGTATTTTCCCTAGAATTTGCAGTATACATATGCAACTAATCCAAGTCCACTCTCAAATAATGTTATACTGCTTCACAGATAGTGTCTTTTATAATAACAAAATAATTCTAATTCCTCCCTCCCATCCTTATATCATTGCTATCATTCATTTTGCTCATAAATAAGCATACATAAGTGAATATATATGAATACATTGTTGCTATTATTATTGTGAACAAACTATTGTCTGTTAAATCAATTAAGAATAAGAAAAATACATTTTTTTAAATTTTACCTTCACTTATTCTTTCTTCAATGTTCTTCTTGTATGTAGATTGAAGTTTCTGACCTATATTATTATCCTTCTCTCTAAAGAACATATTTTAATAATTCTTGCAAAGCAGATCTACTGGCAACAAATTTCACTGATTTTTGTTTGTCAGAGAAAGTCTTTATCTCCACTTTTGAAAGATAATTTCTCAGGATGCAGAATTATAGGTTGGTTTTTATTTTCTCTCAATACTTTATATATTTCACTTCACTCTCTTCTTGCTTGCATGGTTTCTGAAGAGAAGTCAGATGTAATTCTTATCTTTTTTCCTCCATAGATAAGACGTATTTTTCTTCTGGCTTCTGTCAGGATTTATTCTTGATCTTTGATTTTCTATTGTTTGAAAATGATATGCCTCAGTGTCATTTTGGGGACATATTTCCTGCTTGGTGCTTGGTGTTCTCTAAGGATGCTAGATCTGTGGTTTGGTGTCTGACATTAATTTGGGTAAAGTCATTACTGTTTTCAAATATCTCTCCTGATCATTTCTCTCTCCCTTCTCCTTCTTGCATTTCCATTAGGCATTTTTACAGCCACAGTTTTTGGATATTCTGTTTTCTTCTTCCAGTCTTTCTGCTCTTTGCTTTTCAGTTTTGGAGGTTTCTATTGAGATATCCTCAAGCTCAGAGACCCACTTCTCAGCTGTGTTCAGTCTACTTATAAGCCCATCAAAGGCACTCTTCATTTCTGTTACAGTGTTTTGTTTTGTATTTTATCTCTGACATTTATTTTTTTTCTTAGAATTCCCATCTCTTTGCATATCTGTTCTCGCATGCTGTCCACTTTATCCATTAGAACCCTTAGCATATTAATCATAGTTGTCTTGAATTTCTGGTCTGATAATTCCAAAATCCCTGCCATATCTGAATCTGGTTCTGATGCTTGCTCTGTCTCTTCAAACTATGGTTTTTATGCCTTTTAGTATGCCCTGTAATTTTTTCTTGATAGCTGGACATGATGTACTGGGTGAAAGGAACTGCTGAAAATAAGGCCTTTAGTGATGTAGTGGTAAGGGGTGGGGAGAGGGGGGGAGCATTCTATAGTGCTATGATTACATCTCAGTCTTTTGGTGAGCCTGTGCCCCTGGGCTGTGAACTTCACAGGTGCTTCTCCCCCACCTACCCCACAACACACACGTAGATGGGATAGGATGGCTAGGGTGGGCTGGAGTTGAGTATTTCCCTTCCACCTGGTCAATTAGTCTCTCATGAAACCCCAGCAGGTTAGGCTCTGGCTAACTAGTTTCCCCTGATGACAAACCTTGTTAAAAAGAACGGAATGCTGTGGCATATTTTGAAATGATTCCTTTTCCCCTTTCACTGCCAGAAGTACATGAGGATTTTTCTCCAATATTCACTTAAGAACCTGGTAGAACTTCAGGAGTAAAACTCATAAAAGCGTGGGGGCTCAGTGAAGGCTTCCCTTGAGGTTTTTGTCTCTCAGAATTATGCACACTGAGACTCCAGCAACTAGTCAATTACACTTTCGGTTTTCCTGCCTGCACACCGATTCCCATGGAAGTTTCTGCTCCAATAAGTTGTAATTCCCTCTATTTACCTATCTTTCCAATTCTGGGGGCAGTGGTTCGCCCTGTGACCTCACTTCTTTTACAGATCTAAGAAGAGTTGTTGATTTTTCAGTTTGTTCAGCTTTCGCTGGTTGTTAGGACAGAGTGGCAACTTTCAAGCTTCTTACATGCCAGACCAGAGCCTGGAAACCACTACTTTTTAGAATTTTCAGAACAATTGAAATAATCCAAATACCCATCAACTGGTGAATGAATAAATAAAATGTGGTACATCTATACAAAGTAATATTATTTAGCAATAAAGAGGATTAAAGTACTGATACATTATACTAATGTGGATGAACCGCAAAAGCACACTAAATGCAAGAAGCCAGATGCAAAAGACCACCTATTGCATGATTCCATTTATGTGAAATGTTCAGAAAAGACAAAAAGTAAATTAGTGGTTGGCTGGGAGTGGGAATGAAAACTATAATTGACTGTAAATGGGCACGAGGATTCTTATTGGGTGATGGGAAGGTTTTAAAACAGGATTGTGCTTATGGTCATAGAACTCAGTAAATTGACTAAAAATCATTGTACACTTTAAAACAGGTGAATCTTGTAGAATGTAATAATACCTCAACCAAATCAATTGTTAAAAATAATAAAAGTTTTACTGGAAAAAATATAGAAAGGCATTAAGAACAAAACAAGAAATGTATTCTATTCTTATGTTAAAGACATAAGTTCTTCCTCTTCTAAAGGAAATTGTACTGCACCTCTGCCTTCATTGTTCACTTAAAAATATACGTTGGATATTTCCTGTGTCATTAAATTTTTGTGATTATATGTAAGTACATAGACAATAGTTCACTATTTCTCTGGTTGGACGTCCCTAGATCTCCTTCCCCTGGTTGGATATCCCTAGATCTCCTTCCCCATACATGATCCATATGCCCACTGTTGTTGTTGGGGTCCATTTCTAGACATCAAAGTCCCGAGTCAAAGAAGTAGACATTTTTAGGGCTTTTGGTAAATTTCTAATGTCCATCTCGACAGGCTGGGTATACATTGCCCCCTCCACCCACAGTTAAGCAGGTGTCTATTTCTAAACAGCTATTCCCGCACCAAAGCTGGAGCTGCGGTTTATTTTGTATCTTTACCAACGGGATGAGCAAAACATGGAATCTCATTGTTGGTTTAAATTGCGTTCATTTAAATTATTAGGGAAGTTGCACACTTCTTCATACATTGATAGCTCCTTTGTATTCTTTTTTCTTTTGTTAAATATTCATACTTTTTCTTTGCACATTTTTCTATGGGAGTATTTGTCCTTTTTGTAGAATTTAAGTGCTTTTTATAAAATAAGAGCATTCATCTTTATGCTCCCACATATGTTACAAATATTTAATTCAAGTTCGTGTTTGTAATTTAATTTTGTTTTTGGTTTTTAATGGGTAGAAGTTTTATGTTATTTTTGTGGATCTCTCAATCTTTCTTTTATGGTTTCTGATGTTTTTGAAAAGTTTAGAAAGGCCTCCTCTACCCAATATTGTAAAATATTCACCTATATTTTCTTTTTCGGTACTTTTATAGTATTTTATCTCCTCCTCCCCTTACCCATTTGCCATTAATCTTTAATTTATCTGGAATTTATTTTATGTATAGATTAAGATTGAATTATAACTTAAATTTCTTCCAAATAATTGAATAATTGTCACAGCACAGTTAATGAATAATTCATTTACTTACTGATTGGAAATAGCCATCTTTCTCATGTTTTAAATACTTATCTCTACTTGAGTCTCTTTATGGGAGCTTTTATCCTGTTCCTTTGATCTATCTGTGTTTTCATATGCTATTACAACATGAATTTAATTATTTGGCTTAATGATATATTTTAAAATCTGGCAGTACGAGTCACCTCTCGTTCTTTTTAAAACATGTTTTGGTCATTAGTTCATGTTTAGTCTTTCAGATACATTTTAGAGTCATTTTATCAGGAAAAGAAAAATCCTTTCATGACTCTGATTGGAATTAAACTGAAAAATTAATTTGGAAAAACTGACACCTCTATACGTGAACTTTACTATTCAGAAACACACCATGCCTCTTCATTTAAGGCTATGTTTATATCTCTCATGAAAGTGTTTTGCTTTTTTTTTTTTAATTTGTTTTGGTCATTTTTTAGTTTTTTTTCTTTTCTTTTTATTTTTGTAAAGACAAGGTGTCACTATGTTGCCCAAGCTGGTCTTGAACTCCTGGCTTCAATCATCGTCTTCCTACCTTGGCCTCCAGAAGTGTTGGGATCACAGGCATAAGCCACTGCTCCCAGTCTGTTTTTGTTATGTTTTAAAACTGGAATTGCAACCCAGCATGGTGGCTCACACCTATAATCCCAGCACTTTGGGAGGGAGGCCAAGGCAGGTGGTTCGCCTGAGGTCAAGAGTTCCAGACCAGCCTGGCCAACATGGTGAAACCCCATCTCTACTAAAAATACAAAAATTAGCCGGGCATAGTGGCATGTGCCTGTAGTCCCAGCAACTTGAGAAACTGAGGTTGGAGAATCGCTTGAACCCAGGAAGTGGAGGCTGCAGTGAGCAGAGATTGCGCCATTGCACTCCAGCCTGAGCAACAAGAGTGAAACTCCATCTCAAATAAATAGAACAGGAATTGCACGCTTCTTATTTGGTTTATTATTAGTTATTCAATGTTTTTGCTGATATTGTAAAAGGATTTCATTTGCTATTACGTTTTTTTACTGATTGTCACTGATATGAAGAAACACTACTAATTTGTGCTAATTGGTCATTTAACTTAACTCTCCTGCCAGCTCTTTCTTGTTTTCATGTTTAGGGATTATTTTAAGGTTTTTATATCATTTGCAAATAAGAATTTGTTTCTCTCCAAATGTTGTGCCTCTAAATTATTTTTCTTTCTTATTTCATTGGTTAATGGTGTGGTGCGAATCCTCCCCCATGCCTCTTATTTTTCTTTAATGAGAATGCCTCTAGTTTTTCACCATTAGTATGATATTAAAGGCTGATTTAAGCTTAAAAAGCTTCAAGGAAGTATCTCTTCTGGTGCTATTTTATTAAGCATTCTTAACAGCAATAGATATTGGATTTTATTAAATGTCGTCTTGCATTTTGTGAGTTGGTTTTTTTTTTCTTATTTGAACTATTGATGTGATACAATGATATTCATAGATTTCTTTATATTGAACCAGTCTTAGATTCCTAGAATAAAGCTCTGCGTGATCATGGTATGTTATCCTGGTAATATCCTGGTAGATTCTGCTTGCCAGAATTCTATTGAGAATTTTCACAGCAATATTAATAAGTTGGTAATCTTATTTTGGCCCTGTCAGGCTCTGTTATCAGGAATTTGCTGGTTGAGTGAAATGAACGAGGAGGATTTTCTTATTTCTTGTGCTCCTGCACACTTTCTAGGTATGGCAGTTACCTAGGATATTATTGAACATTTCAGGGAGCAGGCAGCTTGTCTATAAAACCTTCTGAGCCAGGCATGCTTGGTAGAGCCCCATCCCTCCTCCCAACCACACACAATTTTACCCATCTTTCACAGGAGGAATCTTCGAGTATGCGGACGGCCCCAACGCCCAGGTCATGAACGCTGAGGAACACGCCTTTCGATTTTCTGCCAACATCATCAACAGGAACAGGACTCTGCTGCCCAATACAACCTTGACCTATGACATACAGAGGATTCACTTCCATGACAGCTTCGAGGCAACCAAAAAGGGTGAGTGTGCAGCTCCTGCCTCTGTTCTCTTCCCAGCCTGGGGATAGGAAGCGCTGCATTTGCTGGCCAAGATCCTGGGAACGGGCCAGAGCTCCAGGTAGGTTTTTCTACCTGGTTTGGGCTTGAAGTCAGAGTGCCTGGACTTGCATCCTAGCAACTCTGATATTAGTTGTGTGACCTTGGACAAAATACACTGTGCCTCACTTTTCTCATCTGTGAAATGGATGCATTTCTGTAAAGTACTTAGAATAGTAAGCATTGGCATGTAGGAAGTACCATATAGGACTTTACTCTTACTGCACTTGGCTCCTTTGCCCTCCACATACTGAGCTACCAGGTCAGGGACCCAATTTCTGTGTCCCACCCACCTGCTTCTCTTTGCCTTGCATTCTGGCGGTCAGAGTCCCTGATATTGAGCAGTTACTGCTGATATACATAATTTATATATATATATTTTTTTTTTTTTTTTTTTGGACAGAGTCTCACTCTGTTGCCCAGGCTGGAGTACAGTGGCGTGATCTCCGCTCACTGCAACCTCTGCCTCCCAGGTTCAAGCAATTCTCCTCTCTCTGCCTCCTGAGTAGTTGAGACTACAGGTGCGTGCCACCACACCCATCTAATTTTTGTATTTTTAGTAGAGATGGGGTTTCACCATGTTGGCCAGGCTGTTCTTGAACTCCTGACCTTAGGTGACCTACCCACCTCGGCCTCCCAAAGTGCTGGGATTACAGGCGTGAGCCACTGCTCCCGGCCATTCTGACATTTTTGAGGCCACGCTGCTGCATCTCAGAGCTGATCTGCAGACAGACAAGAGGCGCCCCACCCTGGTTTAGCCTGGATCATCCGAAGAGTGATGCTTCACCCGTGACCCCTCTCTCTGCTGTTTTGCCCCCTCCCTGCCTGTGTCCTGCCACTCTTTTCCCAGCATGCCCTGCAGCCTACCCTGTGCAGTGAAGTGTCCATCTCCCTGCTGAGTCTATGCTGACACCCTGTGCCTGGCCTTGTCCAGTTAGAAAACGACTGAACTCAACCAAAACTGCTCAATAAAAAGGTCAGGACAAAGAACAAATGCCTGGAATCAGAGTGCAGAGGCCCTCGTGGGTACAGCCACCCACAAAAAACTAGACTGGGTTTTTTGTCTATGTTTTCTAAAAGTTACTCAAATAATACAATGACTCTCTAGCGGTACACCTGTGATTCAGCATAGGGACCTTCCCCATCCAGGCAGGGAACCCGGAGCAGAGTTTCTGAGCCTTCCCGGAGTTACTTCCTCCAGGAAATTATAGTCCTGCCCTATGTGAAACTGCCAAGTTGTTGGTGAGCAGGCCCAAGACAGAAACCCCCAGCTCCTGAAAATCTAGCCCTGGGCTTCCAAGTGACCAAAGCCACAACCCCTCCACTCCCCGCCTCCCCCCGAGACAACATGACTTGCTTTCTTAAAATCTTGGATGGAACATCTCATGGTCTTTCTCTAAATCATCATCAGAACCCATGAGGGCCTTTCCAGTCTAGCCCCAACCTGACCTTCCAGCCACATCCATGCCTTTTGCTCCCTTAGGCCCTGGGTTCTAACCACACCTGCCCTCCTCAGGGTGCCATGCTTCCTCCCACCTCTGGGCTTCCACACATCCTGCCCCCTCTGCTTGTAATTCCCTTTCTCCAGCCCATCCTCTCCTGCCCTTTGCCTGGCCAACTCATCCTTCTCTTCTCAAACTTCCAGTCCTCAGGGAGACCCTCCCCGAACCCCTAGACAAGGTCAGTTCTCCTTGCTTTTAACCCTCTGAACTTTTCTTTCATAAGCCTGACGTGTGTGTGAGAGAGAGGTCATGTGATTATTGTACATTTCTTCCACTTGTCTGCAAGCCCCAGTGCCTTTTTACTGCTCCACTATAGAACCTGGCATGAGCCTGGCCCACAGGAGGCACAAAATCAGTCCTGGTGGTTTGATCGGATACACAAATGAACGTGTGTCAAACCCACTTAACGAATATTGTTCCTTATGATCCCTGCAGGAAAAAAGGCCCTGCCCTTTATAGGTCATGCCCAAGGAAGCTAAGTCATAGGACCAATAACTGTAACAACCAGAAAATGAGAGAGAACTACAGAAGTGTTGTGGTACAAGCAGGAAGGCTCCCTGGAGGAGGAGAGGTTTGAGTTGAGCTTTGAAGGATGATGGGAAAAAGTGAGGAGTGGGATAAGGCAGAAGGTAGAGTGGAAAATACAAGTTGTTTGAAGGAGCCAGTTGATGCACTTGAGAAGTCTGTTGAGCACCCACTGTGTGCCAGGTGCTGGGGATCCCAAAGTGGCTAAGACAGAGGTGGCTGGTTCCTGTGACCATGGAGCTTATAATCTAGTGGCTGAAGCAACAGGTGCTGTACTGGGAGTTGCAGGAGAGAGTCCAGGAAAGGGAGGGTGGAGCTTTAGCTTGGTCAAGGAGCATGGGTTTATAAGAAACAGACACCTACTCAAGCTAGATTGAGAAAAAAGGAACTGCCACCCAAATCAAGATATAGACCATGCGAGCCCTTCAGAAGCCCCCGTACCCCTCCCAGTCATTCCTCTCCCAAGGTCACCACCGTTCTGACTGCTGGTGTCCCACACTGGTTTTTGCTGTTTTTGAACTTTACATAAATGAAATCATTCAGTGTCTACTCTTTTAAGCCTTGCTCTTTGCTCTGTCTCATATCCGTGAGATTGTCTACGTGGTTGAATATATTGGTCTTCATTGATGTACAATGTTCTGTTACATGAATATACCCATTTTTAAAAAATCCATTTCACTTTTGTCGCACTTATGAGTTGGTTCTGCATCTACTTGTGATGCACATGTATATTCATTTTTGTTGGTATGTACTTAGGAGTGGAAGTGTGGGGGTCACGGAATGTGCATATGTTTAGCCAAACAGTTTTCCAAAGCTGCTGCACAGTCTACACTCCCCGCAGCTATGTTTGAGAGTGGCACTTGCCCTACATCTTCACTAACACTTGGTAAAGTCAGTTGTATTTTTAAATTTTGGCCATTCTGGTGGTTTCTGTAGTGAGTCTCATTATACATATGTAGTGAGTCTCTCTCTCTCTCTCTCTCTCTCTCTCTTTCTCTCTCTCTCTCAAAATTTTTTTGAGGCGGAATTTCACTCTTGTTGCCCAGGCTGGAGTGCAATGGTGCCACCTCAACTCATTGCAACCTCTGCCTCTTGGGTTCAAGCGATTCTCCTGCCTCAGCCTCCCAAGTAGCTGGGATTACAGGCATCCACTACCACACCCAACTAATTTTTTGTATTTTTAGTAGAGATGGGGTTTCATCATGTTGGCCAGGCTGGTCTCGAACTCCTGACCTGTGATCCACCCGCCTCAGCCTGCCAAAGTGCTGGGATTGCAAGTATGAGCCACCACACCCGGCCTATATCCTTCTTTTTTTTTTTTTTTTTTTTTCTTTCTTAGACAGAGTCTCGCTCTATCACCCAGGCTAGAATGCAGTGGCGCAGTCTCGGCTCACTGCAAGCTCCATCTCCCGGGTTCACGCCATTCTCCTGCCTCAGCCTCCCAAGTAGCTGGGACTACAGGCGCCCGCCACCATGCCCGGCTAATTTTTTGTATTTTTAGTAGAGGCGGGGTTTCACCATGTTAGCCAGGATGGTCTCAATCTCCTGACCTCGTGATCCGCCCGCCTCGGCCTCCCAAAGTGCTGGTATTACAAGCATGAGCCACTGTGCCTGGCCCCTGTATTCTTCATTTGTATATTCTTATATCTTTTGTTGGAGAGATATCTCTATTGCATATATCCATTACATGTGGGCTTCCTTTTACATTCTCTTAACAGTTTCTTTTGAGGAGCAAAGTTCTTAATTTAAAGAAGTCCAATTTATCGATATTTTCCATTATAGTTAATGTCTTTTGTGTTGTTTGAGAAGTCTTTGTCTATCCTAAGGTTATGAAGATATTCTCTCATTTTTTTTTTCCTAGAAGCGATGTTGTTTTATCTTTCATAGTGAGTTCTGTGATCTATCTCACATTGATTTTCAGTGTACGGTGGGAGGTAGGGGTTTGGGCTTAGTTTTTTCTATACAATTCTGATGGGAGTAAAACCTTCCATTTCTTAGGAGAACTATTTGGCAGAATCTACTAAAGCTTGTGCCTACAAGGATGTTTCTAGCCACTTTAATGATAATAACCAAAAGTTAGAAGTAAATTAAAAGTCCATCAATAGGAGAATGGAGAGGTTGGGATATAATTATACAGTGGAATTTTAATCAGCAATTAAAAAAAGAATAAACTTTATCCACTCAACATCATAGATGAACCTCACAGATACAGCATTGAATGAAAGAAAAGAGATTTCTTCCGGGGGAGGGAGTAGTGTGCAGTGAGTGGATATCGACTGGGAAGGAGCAAGGGAGACCTTTCTTAGGTGTTGGAAATGCTGTCTAGCTTGACTGAGATAGTGTAGCACACATGAGTGCGTGACGTATGAATGAAATTCTGTGTGAAAATTCGTAACAGTCCTGTGCTTACCATCAATGCACTTTACTATATTTTATATCTCAATAAAATAAAATGAAGTGCCATCTTTCTGTAACCCTCAATGTCCCTGAGATGACATGCCTAAGACAGATGCCATCCCTCTGCTGTGACTGGCAACACCACTGTCACACCTTGGCACATTCCTGCTGTTGGATCACACTCCCCTTTGGGCACCCTCCATCCCTCAGGGAGCCCCATGTTCCCATGATCTTTATTTTTTCTTTTGATCTTTGGTTTTTTAAACTGCATTCTCTGGAGGCATCTTTAGGGCTCTTCCAAGAAACTTGGGGCTTGGGGCAAATTCTAATTAATCCAGCAATAATTCATTTTCCCTAGACAGAAGTCCTCCTCATTGCTTTCTTCCTCTCCAGCTGGATCCAGCCACCTCGGGCCCTATGGAGGCAGGGGACGCAGAGGCACAAAGCCTGGCACCGCCTTCCCTGCCAGCTCTGCTTGAATTAGTCCTTTCCTCCACGTGAGGCCCAGGGGGCCTTTCCCTGTTAAAAGGGACTTTCACTTATTGTCTTTATCTTTCCATGTTTTGTGGAAAATTAAAAGATGAGTGACTTCCAGGCAGCGCCAGAAGCAGCAGCAGCAGCACAGAGAGTGTCTGTGTTTTCCTCCAAGGCTGACCGGAGTGGACCTGGAATCGACCCAGGGCTCCCCAGGCTCCTCCGCCTTCACTTATTCTCTGGGCTGCTCAATTCCTTTTAAGACACAAATTGATTGGGATAATTTTTACTATAACTACAATTGCCATGGAAAGGGAGTGGGGGGACGGCATTCAGGCTGTGGACTCCTGCAATGACTGTGAACCACTGAGTTACTGTAAAATGACCAGAAAATGGATTCAAAATTGAAGCCACAAATAATGTAATTACTGCAGTGTGATCAGGGCTGCCAGAACAAGAGTTGGCTGCTGCCCTGGAAACATCTGGAGGAAAAGCTGCTGCTGCTGCTGCTGCTGTTGCTGTAAGCTCTGCCCTGGTCCCTGTGGGGCAGCAGTGTTCTTCCCAGCTGGGAAGTCCTCAGAGGGTGGAAGGAACATGAAGGAGACAGGAAAGGGGAAGTGAAAAGAGGCCAAGGAAAAGCAAGAAGTGAAGGCCAGGACTGATGCTTCCTGCTATGCAAGAGTGAAGTCTAATCACTGCATCTCTTGCAGAATGAAACCCAGTGTGGTCGTCATCACCATGCCACCACCATTGACTCTACTGTCAACACCAGTACACCAGCAACACAATTACTGTTTTCACCAGCAACAATGGTATCACCTCCACTCTTAATATCAGCACCACCAACACCACCTCTACTGTCATCACCTCCATCACTGCCATGACAGCAACATCTTCATGATCCCCAGTCTCGTCAGCAGCAACATCTCTGCCACTATCCCACTGATACTGTCAGTACCACCAACGTTGTTATCACCTCCTCTCTCATCAATGCTGACATCCCATCATCCTGTCATTATCACCATTACAGTGAAGGCACCTACACCTTTATCATTGTCAGTCTCATCAACACCAACATCAACATCACCATCCCACCACTACTATCACAACATCAACATGATTAATTTCACCCTCAGCAATGCTGTCACCATTATCATCATCGGCAGCCTTACAATATGGTCTTTACTATCACAATGATTTCAGTTGCCTTTGTCATAATCCTCACAGTCTATGTCAAAATAACTCTTGCAATCCTCTGCACCATCAAACTTTCTGTTGGTCCACTGTCACTTGCCTTGGTCAAACAACATGCCCAGACCTTGGACATGACCTAAAAGTCCAGGCCGTGTAAGGGTAGCGGTGGCAGGGAAGCCTGGACCTGCCTGCTTCAAGGCATCAATCACTGAAAGAAATCTAAGAGGCAGATTCTTAGAGGTGCTGGTGGGAGGGAATGAGATATTCAAATCATTCAACCAAGTCTTCAAACTAGAGGTGTTCCGGGAAAAAGAATAGAAAGAGAATATAGTGGGACAGAAACCAGAGACATCAGAGGACAGCTAGAAGGTTCAAAACAGAGGCAGGAGAGAGTATGAGGGAAATCTACAGGGTTTACGAGATGTCTACAGCCTCAGGCTTGGGCAAGCCCTGGACTGGTGTCATTCACTGTTATCATCTCTTCCATGTTGGTACCCAGCTCCCGTGGTTGCAGAGTGACTCACACATGGACTCCTTCCTCAGGAAGTGCCTAATCTGAAGGGGACAAGGTGGTTGGGGAAGATAAGCAACACCCCCAGATGGCAGAAGAATAGCACGGATGGGCAGTGAGGGTGCAGGTCTGAGCATGGCCTCCTTGGGGAGAGGGAACTGAAAAAAGAACTAGTCCTAAATTTGACAATTCACGAGCAAACATGGAGTTTCTGTTTTTAAAGCATTTATTATCACTGTGGTTTGTCTCGCACACTCGCTCACACCAAGGGCTACCCAAAGCTTATTGACTTGAAGGTGATAAGAGCAGGAACAAGATGGTGCTTCCCTGACTTGGCTCCCAGTCCCAGAACTACAGAAGCACCAAAAGGATGACGTGCCTCCTGTTGTATGTGCTCTCCTGCACCTGGCCTTGGCCACAACGAATCCTGGGTCGCCCAGGAGATGCCCTCTGTGCTGGCACTGCTGCTGTTCTGCTCCGTGTTCCAGGGGGCTCCTGCAGACTCCTAACAAAAACTAGCCAGCTCCTCACATTGCTATATCTTTCACCTTGCCCATAAGTGGCAGTGTCTGGTGTTCCCAGTAGAAGTACAGATTTCAGGAAAAATAACTTATTTATATAATATCTCCCATTTCCAGGAGGCAGTGGGAGTGGTGGATGTGAGTCAACAGGAAAAACACACCAAGATCACATATTCTGATGGATTCAAAACTACCCCGTATCTCTGGATCAATCTGGATCATCCTTAAGCCCAGGCAAGAGGGACCCTTTCCCAGGGCCTGTGCTTTGATGTCTTGCCTTCTGCCTCCTCTGGTTGGCCTGTCCTCTCTGGACAAGGAGTCAGTGGGACCAGGGGACATACCCACCAGGAGCCTGTGCCCTGCCCTTCCAGACTTTCCTCTAAGTATCTAGAACCTTAAATTTCCTGCCCACTTGGCCCTGAGCCCACTTCTAGGACATGCATGGGCCTCTTCCTTGGGTCTCTCTTCCAGAGGGAAAGCCATACTTCCAGAAGGTGCACTTTTAGGCCCTAGGGGTGACTAAGGGGCAGCTGTTTGCAGTGGGTGTAGACAGTGTTTGGACATAAGGACTGGGGTGTCCACAGAGAGTGCAAGACCCCTTATGGTTCAGGATGGAACCAGTAGTAAAAGAGAAAGGGGGAGGATGGGGTCTTGGTGCCACCTCCCTCCATGTCACTGTGTAGGAGAAGTCTCCGTTCTCACCTGACTTTCCAGATTGTGATGAAAGTCCATTTGTCAAGGTAAGAGAAAAGGACATGTTTCATTTTATAGTTTTTTAGCTTAACTAACAACATGTAACTATTTAGCCATATGGTACGTGGGCTTCCACTTATACTCTGGCCCTGGGCCCTGCAACTCTTAGGGGTAGGCCTGTGCCCAGTGGATCATTCCCAGAGGCCCTTGAGGCAGCCAGGACATGTCTGAATCCAGTGTATTCATTCCTGCTTCAGTGTTCTGTCCTGCCTCCTCCGGTGTGCATCAGATGTCATACGTGTGCACGTAGTGTCATTCCCCTGTCCACAGGTAGCTGAGCTTGCTCATGTGCTGTTGGTGAATCTCTGATGGTTACAAGTGACAGAAAACCAAAACCTAAATGGCGTAAGTCTTGATTCATGCAAATTATAAGTCCAGGGTCTTGCCTGATCGACGACTCCTGTGTTTTCTCTCTGTTGGCTCCGCTCAACCCACACTGACTGTGTTCACAGTCACCCCTCTTTCTGTATGAGCACAAGACGGCTACTGCAGCTCCAGCTCTTAGTTCCTTGAAGGTTCACTTAAAGAGGGAGATGCCCCTTTCTCAGTCCAGTGGATCTCATGGCATCCCACTGGCTCTGACTGGCCCACAACTGTCCTCTAAACCCATGGCTGTGAACTAGAAGGTCAGTGAGTGGTTTTCTGGGTGCAAGCCGCATTCTTTGCACCAATGGGTTGACAGTGGAAAAGAGGGGTGAAGCCCCAAGGAAAATTGGAGACGGTTGAGGAAAAAAGGGAGAATGCCTCCTGGAGAGCTCTCCCAACTACCCCAGAATGACTCTGAGAGGTCCCCTTTTAATGGATCTTTTAGGCGGAATCCCCCACTTTGAGTCCCAGCTGCCCTGGGTTTGCTCATTTGATGCTCTGCTGTGCCCACTGATGTTCGACCATCCCAGACCAGTGGGAAAGCATCTGCTGCCTCATCTGCCTAAGTTTTTGGACTTCCCCAAGAACCTGAACTGTTTGAAGGCAGTGATTCAGCATTCATTCAACATTCGGATGATGATTCGGCACTGTCGATACAGCAGTAAACTACATAGATCAAGGCCCTGCCTCTTTGGAACTTACATTCTACTAGGAGGAAAAAGTCAACCAATGGACAACTTCCAGTGATTGTTTAATAAGGAAGGAAATAAACAGGGCATGGGGGGACAGGGATTGTGATCATAAGTTGCGCAGTGATGGCCTCCCTAGTAAGACACAGACACAGAGGCCTCAAGGAGGAGGAGGAGGAAGTCTTGAGGCTCTATGAGGGAAGAGCATTCCAGCCAGAGAGAACAGCATGTGCAAATAGGCAGGAGTGCACTTAGCATGTTCAAGGAGCATCATGGAAGCCAGTGGGGCTTGAATGCTGTGAGGGAGGGAAAGAAGGATGGGAGATTAAGTCAGAAAAGTGGTGGTGGGGACAGAGAAGGGAGGAGCTGCAACAAGCAGGATCTCTGGCCACTGTTGTGACTTTGGCTTTTGTACTGAGGAGCCCTTGGAGCAAAGGAGTGACATAATCTACCTTACACTGTGGAATTCTCACCCCGGCTGCTGAGTGCAGAATAGACAGGAGGGAGGATGACTGAGGAAGCTTCTGCAATAATCCAAGCGAAAGATGATGGATGGCGGCCTGGATCAGGATGGGTGTAGGGGCTGGGAGTGGCAGAAAGTGGTCAGGTTGTGATGTATTCTGCAGGTGAAGCCACAGGAGTTGTTGATGAATTGGGGTATGGGATATGAGTGAATGAGAAAAATCAAGGCAGACCCGTGGCTTTTGGCATATGGGTCCAGGGACGATGGAGCTGCTGTTTATTGAGGTGGAGGAGGCTGGGAGAAGAGGGGATCCTGTGCTGGACATGTCAGATCTGATGTGCATGTCAGTTATCCAACTGGTGATGTTGGGTAAGAGGTGAGATGCACAGGTCCAGGGAAGGAAACAGGCCGGACTGGAGGTTGAAGTTGAAGCATCATCAGCCAGCAGATGTTTGATTCTATTTGTTTCTCAAGTTCCCCCCAGAACAGGACCTGACACAGAGCTGGTGATGCTAATCCCAGGATAATAACATCAAAGGTGGTGATCACTTCTTTGTCATGGGCACTTCCAAGGAAAAGGGACGTACCCTGGCACTGTGCTCCAGTCTCCCACTACCATGTCTTTCCACCTTCATGTGGTCTTGCAAGGCAGGGACTGTTAGAACCCCTGTTTTCGGATGAGGAAACTGAGCTTCGGAGAGCTCATCCATTGTGCACCCACCGACGGTTCCAGTTGCTGTTTTTCCCACATGTTTACAGGATCATCAGCATCACTGTCCCCATACCCACAGCCCCCATGCTGACCCCTGTGCTGCCCTACCCTCTATTACAGCCTGTGACCAGCTGGCGCTGGGCGTGGTGGCGATCTTCGGGCCGTCACAGGGCTCTTGCACCAACGCCGTCCAGTCCATCTGCAATGCCCTGGAAGTGCCCCACATCCAGCTGCGTTGGAAGCACCACCCGCTGGACAACAAGGACACCTTCTACGTGAACCTCTACCCCGACTATGCCTCGCTCAGCCATGCCATCCTCGACCTGGTCCAGTACCTCAAGTGGCGGTCGGCCACCGTGGTCTATGATGACAGTACAGGTGGGTGGCCAGGCCTGGCTAGGCTGGGGGCAACGGGTGAGGGGGGCAGAGGCCCAGGATCAGGCTCTTGTCTGTTTGTCCAGCACAGCTGCCCCTGGGGAAGAGGCTGTGTTCCATACCCCAGTTCCACTCGGCTATGCTGATGTTCACCTTTGCACCCACTCACACCCCATGTACCCCAGCCACACTCACATCTCACTCAGCCCCAGTCCACCTCACCCCTGCCTCACACTCACCTCCTCCTCTAGCAGCACAAGTGTTCAAATCTGCACTGAGCACCCACCTTAGCAGCAGCACACACGTCTGCAAACCACGCCCACACCTGCCCACGCTCTTACATTCACACATTTCCATCTGCTGCAAACACATCCACCCTCACACTTGCACAATCACACACATAGCTTACGGCGTGGTCTAGTGTTATGTGCATACACACTGGAGCCAGACCACCTGGGTGTAAATCCCTGCTGTATCACCTGCTGGCTGTGTAGCCTCTTTGTGCCTCAGTTTCCTATAAAATGTAAATCTGTAAAATGTGGGATTACAAGATGACAGTGACAAACACTGACATGCAGTGAGCACTGAAGGTTGGTTCTTCTCATCCTCCTCACACCTGCACCCGTCACACACACACTCTTCTCTACCCTCACCGACACACGCAGACACCTGCACATGCCCAGCTCTGCTCACACACACACCAGCCCCTGCCATACCCACTTGACCGCTGACCCCAGCCAGGGCCAAGCCTGCAGATGTCAGCACCAGGCTCTTGTCTCATCCTGCCAGGACAGAGGGAGGAGATGGGCTCTGGGGCCTGTAACTGTGAGCCGTGGGCCTAAAGCTGGGCTCCCTGATGTGGCTGTACCTGTCCCACATGCTCTGCCAGTGGGAACTAATACTGCCCACATTTTTCTGGGTAGGACCCACCAGACCCACTCCTGCCCTGCCTTCCAAGTCCAGCCTGGACCCTGCCTTCCAGAAAACCCTTGCTCCAACGTGATACCCCCTGCCTCTCAAGTCCCAGACCCTTAGAGAGGGCCCAGAGCACACACTTAGCAGATAACCACCAGCAAATCCAGCAAACGCACTCTGGCCCTTCCTTTGGATCTCATTCATTGCTGGGAGCTGGAGATACTGGAATAAACAAAACCTACTCACTCTGTCACCCAGGCTAGAGTGCAGTGGTGCTCACTGTCACCTTGACTGTCTGGGCTCAAGAGATCCTCCCACCTCAGTCTCCCAAATAGCTGGAACTATAGGCATGCAGCACCACACCTGGCTAATTTTGTATTTTTTGTAGAGCCAAGGTCTGGCTACGTTGCCCAGGCTGGTCTCTAACTCCTGGGTTCAAGCAGTCCTCCCGCCTCGGCCTCCCAAAGTGCTGGGATTACAGGTGTGAGTCACCACACGGCACCAAAACTCAGTTCTTGGTCTTGGCAAGCACTATGTTGTAGGGAAACACAAACAGGGGACAACATAGCCATCTCCATGAATGGAGTCGTCTCCATGTAGCTGTATGTACAGAGAGCTAATGGTCTGCCATAAGTCACAAAAAGAGCAAGCAGGGAAGGGAGAGGGGAGAGAAGAGCCACTGAGGGCGCTGACCGCTGCCCAGTCCCTGCCTTCATCCTTAAGTCATCCTTGTGAGGGTGTGTGGGGCAGGGACAGACCTGGAGAGTCCTCTAGAGATGGAATTCATCCATGCTTCTGGATTCATCTCCTAAAGAAGGCTACTCTTTACCTGCTGCAAACCAAGTGGTGCACGTGTGATCTCATTTCATTTCATGTAAATTTCATAATAACTCCCTGGAGCGATGAATTAGAAATGAGAAAACTGAGACCCAAAGAGGTCACACGCCTTGTGCACTGTCACCCAGCCAGTGAGTGCCAGAGCCAGCACGCACCTACTAGGCCTGTTTGAGCCTAAAGTCCATGCTGCTAGCCAGCATGGAGCTGTTTCTTCTCCTCCTCTTTATTTCCAAAGACTTGAGTCCCAAGACATTTCTTAGCCTGGCCTCTTAAGAGAGAGTGACCTTGGCAAGTCACTTAACCCATCTGGCCTTGCTCTGCCCACGTGTCAAGAGCTGCTGCATCCAGCCTTGAAAGAACCCTCCAGCTCTCAGCTGCCTGTGATTCAATGTCAGCTTTTGATTACCTCCTAATGGGGACTGGAAATAGTAGGGAGAGACTCCCTCAGAAAAGACAATTGGAAAGCTGTTTATTTAACTCAGGCTTCTACAAGCATCTATTGAGTTCCTGCTATTTCCAAAGCACCCGACAGGGATCCCCAGCCCGGCTTATTCGCCCCAGCACAAAGACCGTGCCATTGAGGGGCACCCCTGCCCACCTCCCAGCCACTCCAGTGTTTCAGCTGCATTGTGGAGTTGTTTCTTAATGTACCACTGTGAATGGTTATCTGTCGATGAGTCTGTTTCTGCTTCCAGGCCAGGAGCTTTCAGTGCCTCCAGGATTTAACACAGGGTCTGGTACAATGTAGATGTTTTTCATTGTTTGTTGCACTGAGTTGGATTGGATTGAATCGGATTAGATTGGATTGAATTGGAAATCAAGTTGAATTAAACCCTAATTAAATATTGAAGGAAAGAGTATACAGGTGAAGAAACGAAGATGTTGTTATCCTGTCTTCTTTTGAAAAGTTAATCTGAGTATAGAAGAGTGGGTGTCTGCCCAGAGGTCGCACGTAATTCTAGGCAATCAGAGCTAAGAATGAGACAGCACATACATTTAGTCAGAGCCAGACCTCTTGGGGAGAGGAAGCTCTATGGCCTTGGCTGGTCTGAGCTGACTTACCAGAGGAGGAGCGATTGGAGCAGGGCCTTGAGGATAGGTGAATGAGAGGAATCACGAGGGAATTACAGGTGTAGGGAATAGCACGAGCAAAAATTAGGTTGGACTGTACCTAGCAGCTTTACCGAGAGGACAGCCTGACTAGGGGAGAGGATTCAGGTATGGAAGGTGGGAGGAAAAAGTCAGATTAACAGAGTGTAGCTGGCTATGCAGTGTCTCTGATGTCCAGCCTCAGAGTTCAGGTTTTATCTTTAAAGCAGCCAGGTATCATTGAGTATTGCTGAGCAAAGGAGTAGAATAATCAAAGCAGAGTTTTAGAAGGTGGTTCTAAGAGCAATGCACAGGAAGGGTTGGAAGGAGAGCCTAGAGCAAGGAGACTAGAGCACTAGATCACAGGGGGCTGCACTGGTCCAGGCAGGAGCAAAGGAGGCCAGAATTCAAGGGGTGCTTGGAAGAGGACATGGGGCCAGAATGAAAGGGAAGAAAGGGATATGAACAGGGTAATGTTGAAGACATGTAACTGGAATATCGTGGGTACAGAGTGGTCAGAGCAGACGCTGACATAGTCTAGATGGAGGGTGGAGGAAGTGGCTTTGCAGAAGAAAAGGTGCTTTGTCGTGATGATGGATGCTATGCTAGCAAAACTGGTCAGAGCTGATGCTCAGGTCTGCAGCTCTTACCCACAAGTGCCTTTAGCGCTGACTGTTAAGTACATGTCACTTTATTCTCTGCTCTGATGGCCTGGAATTACCTGTGACCACTGGGCAGGCACCCACTCCTCTGGAATACAATTAACTTCTCGAAAGGAGGTAGGATAACAACATCTGCATTTTTTCATCCTTATACTCTTTCCTTCAATATTTAATTAGAGTTTAATTCAACTTCATTTTCCATTTGATTCAGTTAAATTCAACTCAATTCAGTTCAACAAATATTTAAAACATAGGGGAGTCCATGGGGCAGTGGGTTTGGTCAAGAAGACAATGTGTACTAGGGATTCAGGGTTGGCGTCTGTCAAATAATATAACTTTGATGATGTATAGTGGGTAGAAAGAAGTGTGCTCCCAGAATCCGGGTATGTCAAAGGGCAGGACAATGTATGGGTCATCAAACCCATGGAATGGGAAGTACTCCACCGTGGGCTTTGGCTGTGTTTGCTTTGGAGATTGTGTCCATTAGGATGTTTTGGCTGCAAGTAACAGACAGCCCAACTCACATTGACTCAAGCAATAGACAGTTATCTCCCTGACAAGAATTCAGGAGATGGGCCTTTCCTCGGCTGATTTAGCAGCTTGGCAAAGTCAGGGTGCTGGGTCAGTATTGCCACAGTTCTTTTGGCCTTCAGCTCATAGTCACAATAGGGCTGCTGAAGCTCGGAGCATGCAGTAGGTGGCATACAGGAGGTAGGGGCCAAAGGGATTTTTCTTCTTCATTATTTATTTATTTTAGAGACAGGGTCTCATTCTGTCACCCAGGCTGTAGTGCAGTGGCACGATCATGGCTCCTGGCAACTTTGAACTTCAGGGGTCAAACAGTCCTCCCACCTCAGCCTCCCAAGTAGCTGGAACCACAGGCACATGCCCTGCTAATTTTTAAATTTTATTATAGAGACAGAGTCTTGCTGTATTGCCAAGGCTGGTCTCAAACTCCTGCCTTAGCCTCTCAAAGCACTGAGATTATAGGTATGAGCCACCATAACCAGACCAATGAGGTTTTTCTTAATGTGACTCATGCCTCTTATCAGAGAGGAAGATCTGTCTCAGAACCTTCTAGAAGACAATCCTGTATAGCTCACTGGGTCCATGGCTAGTATTCTAGACATTGTCAGATGGGAATGGAATTGCCACGGATTGGCTCCTGCCGATCACAAGTCATTTCATGGGACTGGTGCATTGTCACCCAAACACAATCACAGTTATTTTATTATGCTAGAAGGGAGTGCATTTGTTATTTCTTTATATAATAATGCTGTGTAACAAACCACCTCAAAAACTCAGTGGCTTAAAATAATAAGCATTTGTTTAACTCACAAGTCCGCAGGGTCAGTGATTTCTTGAACTTCCAGGTCATTTTTCTGGGCTCACCTGGATCACTCACCTGCTTGGGGGTCAGCTGGCTGTTGGTTGATCTAGGCTGGCTTGATTGAGATGGCAGGTGTAGTCGGCTCTCCACATGTCTCTCATCCTCCAGCAGGATAGCCCAGGCTCATTGTCACGACAATTGCAGAGGGGCAAGAGAGCAAACCCAATGTACAATTCCATTTCAACCATTTGCCTGAGTGGTACCTGCCAACATCCCACTGGCCAAAACAATTCACATGGGTGAGCCCAATTGGAGGGCTCTGCAAAGTTACATGGCAAAGGGTGTGGTTATAAGGAGAGGTGAAGAATTGGGGTCACGGCTGCAATCTCCCTCAAGGGGAATGGCTATTGAGGAGGCAACCAGTGTTTGTCCCACGAGCTTTGTGCCTAATCTACTCTATGCATAAAGGCAAACTCATCTTGAGAGTGAAAGGATGGGATTAAACAAACAAACAAACAAAACCCTGGGATGAAGAAAAGGGCCTCAGCCCAGGAGCCAAAATGTTTTTGGGTCTCTAATTATGATTCCCTAATCACTTAACCTCTGTGGGGTCACTTAACCTCTGTGGCCCTCAGGATTTTTATCTGTAACATTGGAGTGAAAATCCTTGTTCTATATGCCTTCTAGGATTGAGAGATGGTTAAATAGGGTAATGAATGCAGAAGCGCTTTGTGAGTGAAAAGCATGATTCCAACAACCATGATTCACTGCAGATATTTTAAGAGAGATTGATTAGGGGAGCAGCCAGGAAGGAAAGCTCATCTCAGGCAAACAAAGAGAGCCTAGTCCTCTGTTGGGGTGGGCTGAGAGGAGCCTCTGGTCTCCTTTGGGAATACACTGATGGGAAGGAGGGCTGACATTTGCTGCTGGAGAATGTGGGTCACCATGCATTACACGGAGCGATGTGCTTGGCTGACAAGAAGGCCCTGGTGGCCTCTGCTCCGGCATCCAGCCTGTCCCAGCCCTCATAGCCTGGGTCCCCAAAGCCCACGTGCCTGCTGATGCTGCACATAAGCCTCAAAACCAAACAGGGAGGAGCAAACTGTGCACCCTGGACCTCACGGGGTAACAGGTGTGAAAGGGAAGCATCATTCAGCCTAATCAAGAATTTCCGGGATACATTGGGAGGGGGATAGCCTGTGTGTGTGTCTGAGGATAGCTAGCTTGTGGCCTACCCCTTCTATATGAAGGTCAACTGATAGCCTCTTCTTCCTCCCCAACAAGTCTGGTATTAGGAAGCACAGGGCACCTGTTTGATCCAGACCACTCCGGGACTCCAGAGCCATCTCCCAACTCCAGCGCATGGGTTTGAGTCTTCAGTGGGCTGGGGGCTCCTGATGCCCAGTCATGGCAAAGCTTGTGTGGAAGTACTTTAGGAGGCTTAGGTTACAGGCATGTATTTCTGTCCCCGAAGCAAAGCGAGATGATGGACACCAATCAGATTGCTTTCCTGATGTCCAGCCCTCAGGAATGGGAATCATTGCAGAACAGACTCGGGGGTGTGTACCAGAGATTGTTTTGGAAACTGGGACTCTCTGCTGGAAGGCTTTTGGAGAAGGCTATCTGAGTGGGGTAGGGGGGACTCTCCAGATAGAGTAACAATGGATTGCAAACTTTAATCCAGTGCAAACTGGCTTAAGCAAAAAACAGTTGGGGTGGGGGAGCAATTTGGTTTCCTTTACTGGAAAGTTTGGAGCTAATTTTAGCTTCAGGCACCATTTGATCCAGAGGCTGAAGTGAAGATAGTTAGGATTTCTTTGCTGCTTATTCTCTCTGACATCTGTCCTATTGGAATCCTTCTCAAGGTCTATGTAGGGACCCCAGACTTACAACCTCCCCATTTGAAGTTGAGTGAAAAAGAGAGTGTTTCTTACCCTCTTTTTGTGCCAGTTGCTCTAACACAGTTTCTGGGAGTCGACGGTATTGCACCTATCTCTGAGTCAACACCTACTCCCAGGCTGGGGCCACATGCTTTGCCCCTAGAGCTGGCGATGGACCCCTCCTGAGTCACAGAAAGTAAGCATCAGGGGGGAGATTTACCCCAAAGGAAAATCGAAGTGCCATTAGTGGCCGGAGGGGGGGCGGTAGGGGGCAGGGGTGGAACATACTGTGTGAACTATGCGGCCAGGACCGGACACTGAGTCCTGGGGATGACTAGGGGCCAAGCAGGCAAGAGGGGATGGCCCGCTTGGGACCTGACCCTGTGCTGGCTCAGCTTCTTCTTTGGAGGGGAGGAGGGTGCAGGAAGCATATAGAGAGTAGCAAGCGGGCTTGCTCCCAGGCTATGCAGAAAGAAGTCAGCAAAAATGGACCTTGAAATAGGGACAGAAACGAACTTAATTAGAGCTAAGCAAGCCATTTGTCTCCAGGAAGTGACATTTAGTCTTCCCTAGAAGTCCCCAGATTAAGTGGTTTTACAAAAATGCCAACCAACGTAGAGGATAGATTTTTCAGTGTGGGAGGAAAAAAAAATAAAACAGTAAGTCAATCCAATTATGGAAACTTTTGTTGAGTACCACCTGAGTGCCAGGCCCTGTGCTGGAGGTGGTGGGAACCCAGCCCCAGATATCAAGGCACTGGTGGCAGGATGAGGTGGTGCCAGAGGAGGCCAGTGCTGAGAGAGGAGGCCACTGAGTTGGAGGAGAGGGTGATCTTTTCTGGACAGAGCAAAAGAGGAAGGCTTCATGGAGGAGGTGGTTGCACTGAACCTGAAAAAGTGGGTAAGGTTTAGCAAGGCAGCCTGCCCTTAGTGGGGACGAGGAGGGAGACGCAAATACCTCC
The DNA here is from genome assembly GCF_003255815.1 of Theropithecus gelada. Lineage (NCBI taxonomy): Eukaryota > Metazoa > Chordata > Mammalia > Primates > Cercopithecidae > Theropithecus > Theropithecus gelada. Next base: position 64,568,450 of record NC_037668.1, on the reverse strand, counting down.
TGGCCTTACCCAGTCTAGTGGTTGGCGCAGGTTAGTACCACTGAGGCTGGAGCTGCCTTTTGTGCCCATATCCTGGAAGCAGCTCGCTGGAGACGTTGAGGGAAATCATGTCCCATGTCTCACGATGTTGGGGATGGGTACAGAAGAAGAAGGGTGAACTCTGATTTAGACCCTGAAGGCTTTACAGCCATTCTAAGTTAGAGAGGAGCAGAGGGGTGTGGTCAGTGGGAATTTGCTATCTGTGCCGACCTTTGAATCTACATATGTGTGTACATGCACCAGTGTGTGCACAGGCCTTAATCTACATATACACATGTGTTGATAAGCCCAAGTGTATTCCTGCCCATATCAACATGCACATGCATGTAGCCATGTGTTTGTATGTGCACACACATACCCAGTGTTGTCCATGCACGTGCACAAGTCTCTGTGGGCCACGTATCTGTCTGTGTGTGTCTGTAGACCTGTGGCCATGGGCATGTGTGTGCACACGAGTCTGAGTGGATGCCTGGAGCTGTGGATACATGCGGTACACATGTGTCTTTTGTGCTCCACGGCGCCTCAGGGCTCATCCGACTGCAGGAGCTCATCATGGCCCCATCGAGATACAACATCCGCCTGAAGATCCGTCAGCTCCCCGTCGACTCTGACGACTCGCGCCCCTTGCTCAAGGAGATGAAACGAGGCCGGGAATTCCGCATTATCTTCGACTGCAGCCACACTATGGCAGCCCAGATCCTCAAGCAGGTGTGTGAGTGCTGGCCAGTGGGAGGGATGATTGGGAGCTGCTGGCCACTTCTCCCACCTCCCCTTCCCAAATGCGGGTGTGATGCTGCCAGATCTAAGTTTGACTCCTAGCTCTGCCACTTTCCTGCTATGTGACTTTGGGTGGTCACTTTGCCTCTCTGAGCCTCATTTTCACAAGCAGCAAAACGGACACTGCAGTCTTTACTGTGTGAGTTGGCGTGAGGATGGATGATCCGCCCAGCCAGGCCTGACACAGGGAGAGTGCTGAGTAGACGCGAGTTTCCATCCCACCTCAGCGCTGGTTGGAGGCAGAGGCTGCCAGGAGGTGCCCATAGCCACACAGGAGCAGAGCACTCCAGGAAGCAGAGAGGCCTCAGATTCTCAGGAACAGCCCCCAGAATGCCTCACTGCCTCTTCCAGTGACTAATTCCCCGTAGCCCACGGCACTTGGTGTTACTCTCCTATTACTGGAAGGTTTATCGAGGCTCTCGTACCATCTGCTCAGCTCTGCAGCGAAAGAGGGGGAGGAGAATGGCTCTCAGTCGCGGATGGGCCTTCGTTCCCAAACACAGCTCAGCATGGCCTGCTGGGGATGAGAGCCAAGCTCCGCCAGTCACCTAAGAAAATAAACAGTGAAATCGCCTACCACCCCCTCCAAGGGTGCCACAGCTGAAACCAAAAACACTGATTTGAGCTGGTGCTTTTTATAAAAGGCAATTATGTCATCCCCAAAAGCATTTCTGGTGATTGGAGGTGGCATTCTGTGGGGCTTTGACACATGACCCTCAGGGTCCAGGTGATTTAAGGGGTGCAGGAGGAGACATGCTGAACCGGGGCATTCTCAAGGCCTTGAGGGGCTCAAGTCCCATCCTCCAGTTGGGCCCCATCAGGGTGCCGGGCCTGAATGGCAGCCTCTATCCCCAGCTCCCCGCAAAGGAAGCTCCTTTATGCCACACTTAAAAGGCTCATTTGAGAGTTTGAGTTCTGCTTCTGCCCTTTCACGTTGTGTGCCCTGGAGCAAGCGGCCCAGGAGTCATTCCCCTCCTCTGTAGATGGGGTTCATAATCCCCGTCTCATACTATTATGGAGGCTTCAGTGCAAGGAGGAAAACATCAGGAGTTTCTTCTGACACCCAGCAGGCAGTTGACACCTGGCGTTGGGCATCTTTCAAGCTGCTGTCGAGGAAACATACACTCCCCAGAAAGCCCATAACCCTCAGCCTCCCGGTCAGCTGTGCCCGGTGCCTCTCCTCCCCCTCCACGGCATGTGTAACAGAGGAATGGTGACAATCACGGCTTTGGTTTACTGAGCAGCTGCTCTCTGCCGGGTCCATGTAGCTCGTCATTTACCACCACACTGGGAAACAGGGACAATTCTCTTGCCCAATTTATAGGTAAGGAAACTAAGGCTCAAGGGGAAAGTAATGGACCCAAGGTCATCCAGGCAGGAAGCCAGAATGGACTCCCAGGTCTGTCTGATTTTAAAACTTCTGGAATTAGAAGTGAAGATTCTGTGCTCAGCCAAAGTCAGATTTAAACGAAGTTAAGCCAATCTGCTTCTTGCAGGACTTCCCTGAGCCTTTAACGTGCTAAGGTGGGCTGTGACTCTTCAAAGGTGGGAGGGAATGGGCAGCATTTGCAAAGTGTACTTGACCCGGTGACATTTTCCCCCAGAGCCCTCTGTGGGCCCAGCATTCTGAGGAACTCTGTAGAAAATGCATTATAGTCATTAGTATAATAGATTATAGGCTTCTAATAAAATATATAAACTATAGATAATGTAGACTTCATGATGGCGGACAGTAAGAATTCCACAGTGGCCACGTGGCCTGCTTTGTGGTCAGCCAGGATTAGGGGAGCAGGGATGTCTCAGCCCTTCTTGGGGAGGCTGAAGACGGACCTCCCAGCTCAGGCCTGACTGGGCCAGGGGGTTAGCGAGGTTGGCGGGAAACGTACTGCCTCTGGATACAGGACAGGGAGCTCAGCTGAGTGGAGTCCAGGGCACTTAAGAAGGCAGCCTCGGACTGATGCCATCAGCATTTCTCTTAAGTGTGGCAGGCCAAGAGACGCTTACTCAAAAGAGGCAGCTAGACTCCACGGGCCCTGCAGAATTTGGAATCTTTGAAGAATGTGACCCAAAAATCTGCATTTTAATCTGTCCCAGGTGACTTTACAGCACACTCCAGTGTGAAATCAACTGCTGTCTGCCAGGCAGCCATTGTCACTGTTCAGAGGTGGTCTCAGAGGACACCCCACTCCAAGCAGCCAGCCTTCCCCAACCCACTGCCAGTCCCATTCTCAGCCCTGGGTGGGGATTGGGGGAGGGCTGCTCAGGGGTTCCCTGCTGATCACTAACACTCTGCTTTTCCGTAGGCCATGGCCATGGGCATGATGACTGAGTACTACCACTTCATCTTCACCACTCTGGTAATGTACCTCTGGGTCCTGGCACAGGAAAGGGGTGGGACTCTCTTGGATCAAGGTCATTGTGGCTTAGCCTGGGCCAGCCCACTGAAGACAATTGCTGCAGCTAGAGGAGACCCAAGCTGGACTTGCTTCCTCAGGCTGTAGGGGTGGCCCCAGGTAAGGGCACAAGTATGTCTTTGTGACCTGCCCACTTTTGAGAGGCAGCATCATGTTATAATTAAGGACATGGATTCTGGAGTGAATGTGAACACCAACTCCTCTGCTCATCACTGGTGGTTCCTTGGCTAAGTCACTTAACCTCCCTGCCTCAGTTTCTTCCTCTGCAAAATGGGCTTCTGCCTCCTGGGATTACTGTGAGCACCAAATGAGTTAATAAGGTAACACGCATTGCCTGGTACATGCGGAGTTCTGGAAGTATTCATTACTATGATTATCATGACGCTCGGTTCCTAACCCACACTTCCCCACGCATGTCTCGGGCTTCACGGGAATTGTCACTTTGGATTCCGTCCACATTCATACTGAAGTCTGCCCACTCACTGTCAGCTAGCCCAGCCCACCTACAGGCTCCAGATGGGTCCTGTCCAAACTCTGAGAACATTTAGGGCCATTTAAACCCATTAGGATAATTAGCTGTGGCCTGAGATCAGCAGAATAAAGAGATTCCTGTGCCAAAAGGGCACCCACCCTGAGCCATCCTGCCTTGCAGATAGACACCCTCAGATCCTGCTGGGGCCCCGGGCAGACTAGTCCACCCATCCCAGATCTGGGGCGAGTGACAGCCTCACTGACCGCCCTGTCACTTTTCAAAAAACCTCCTGCAGTATGTGTCAGCCCAGCCACTGCAGCCCTGCAGACCTCTAACCATATTCATTCATTTATCTAGCACCCAGCTAGCTTCCCCTAACCTAGGAGCCCCTAGGTTCCGAGGGTTTGGTGGAAGGTGGGAAGTTTGAGGCAGTCTTACAGAAAAGCAGATCTTGAACTAGGTTTCAAATGGTCCATAGGAGTTCACCAAGGGAGAAAGAGGAAGGGCATTGTATGCAGAAGGAACAGCATAAGCGAAGGCCAAGAGGCAAGTTAGCTCTTCGTGGTATGCAGGAGCTGGCTTGATCCAGCGGTTGAGAGCCAATTGCATTATCTCCTCCTAAGCCTATGTCATGTTGGTAGCTTGAAATCACTGTGATGGGAGAGCTTACACGCGCTCACACAATGGAAGTGAGCAAATGCTACAAATAAGGGCCCCTCCCCCAGAGAGCTGGTTATTAAGCACTTATGCTCCCTACAGCCCCTCCCTCTGCACCCTGTGTCCACAGCAGAGCTCAGGGGCCACCCTGAGATTCTCCTGATCCAGGGCTCAGACCTGGGGACCTGCCAGGAGCCATACTGGAAGAAAGGGATCCTGGAAGCTGGCGACTGAGATCAGGCAGGGTGAAGTCAGCTCCCCTGAATCCCTTCTGGATTTCCGACCACCTAAACTGGCTGCTTCTTGCCATGCTGTCTCCTGGAAAGTCAATGGAGGCTTAGCATGAGGCTACCAGACCCCTGAAACTCTACCTCTGTCCAGAGCTGGGAGCAGCGCAGAGGAGCAAGACTGGGAAGGTGGGTGGGGCACATTCCAGGGGTCCACAACCTTCTCTCCACTCATGGCAGCCCTCCCTATCCCATCCTGAGATCCTTGGGTGCTAAGAATAACTACTGGACCCAGGGACACTAGGATCCTCTCTCTAAGGCCTTCGATCTTGAACCCAGTGGCCAATGGCATTAATGGCCAGGGTACTGGGGTCACTGGGATGGTGCCTTCCCCAGAGTCTTGTCCTGGAAGGTCAGCCAGGCTGCAGGGCTGAGGGGCCAAAGCTTCAGGCCCTGCCATTTGGCCAGCTCAAGGACCCACCCGCTCTGGCCTCGGAATGAGGCTTGAGCCAGGCAGAGATGCTTTTAATAGGATATTTACAGCTGGGACTGGGAGCAAGGCCCAGACGGGGTTTAATCACAGGCCCTGTGCGTGCAGAGTGGGTGGCAAGGGCAGTACTCAGGGTGGGTGAAGGAGATAGGTAGATTTTTTTCCTGCTCTGACCACACCCAATTCTACCGGAACCTCCCAATGCCCCAAGGCTTTCTGCTTGGTGGCCCTATCTTGTATTCCGTGTTGGATCCGTCTCTGTACACCCCTCCCACCCAAGTGCCTAGCTCAGTGCCCAGGACCTTAGAGAGCATTCTTTCTGTCTTCCCATGGGCAGACCTCAGTTGACTGGCCAAGAAGTAGTCATCTGTTCCAAGGGTGGTTTCTGCAATCTTGCTGGTGACACAACCCCCATGCTGGGAGCATTTAGCTATGTGGAGGCCAGTCATCTATTTGCCACCAAGACTGGAAATTAGTGAGTGGGGATCAGGGATGCTGGACATTCCATGATGGGCAGGATTCTGGAGATGAGTCATCCAGCCCCAGATGCCTATAGTGCCCCATTGAGACACACTGACTGATACTCAGCCAGTCCACAACTGGACCCGGGAAAGTGGATGATAATCAGAGAAAGAGATGGTGAGAAGAGGCAAAGGAGGAATGGATGGACAATTGGGATATGATGTACCCAGGGCAGCTGTGGTGTGCTAAAGTCTCTAGGGAACAGAGACTAGCCCCGGCCGTGTCTGTTTTTCTTCATTTTCTTAATCATTCATTGATTCATTTATCCAGCAGTCATATACAAATGCTCTCCAAGGTCCTGGGCACTGCACTAGGCACTTGGGTGGGAGGGGTGTACATAGATGGATTCAACACAAAGCTCACAAGCTGGTGGCTTCCTTCATGTGTATAAGAATCAAGAACTGTGCCCAGTTAACCTCTCTGTCCCCAGCGCCCTAATAGAACCTGGCACATGGTAGGTGCTCATTAATGTCTGGATGGATGGACGGATGGACGGATAGATGGATGGATGACTGCAATGCAATGTGGAAAGTAATCAGTGAAATTGTCAACACATCATCATAGCAGCAGTCAGTTAAAACCACTCTGATGCCAGTTGACCTGAGTTAGAATTGAGACTCTTCCACTCCCTTGGGCTAGTTACTTAACCTCTCTGTGCCTCATTTTCTCATCTATACAATGGTGACAGTAATATTACTACCTCAGAGGATTGTTATGCAGAGTGCATTGACATCATAAAATGCTTAGAACAATGCTTGGCACTTATTACTGTGTAAGTGTTAAATAAATAACTCCTGCTCTTGCTTTCTTTTTTTTTTTTTTTTTTTTTTTTTTTGAGACGGAGTCTGGCTCTGTCGCCCAGGCTGGAGTGCAGTGGCCGGATCTCAGCTCACTGCAAGCTCCGCCTCCTGGGTTCACGCCATTCTCCCGCCTCAGCCTCCCGAGTAGCTGGGACCACAGGCGCCCGCCACCTCGCCCGGCTAGTTTTTTGTATTTTTTAGTAGAGACGGGGTTTCACCGTGTTAGCCAGCATGGTCTTGATCTCCTGACCTCGTGATCCGCCCATCTCGGCCTCCCAAAGTGCTGGGATTACAGGCTTGAGCCACCGCGCCCGGCCTCCTGCTCTTGCTTTCTGTGTGCTCAACATACCCCATCCCATCCAAAATTCAGAACAACTTTCCAAGGGAGATAGACTCTCCCAGTTTTATAGAAACGTGGAAACTGAGACTCGAAGTCACTCTGCAAGAAAGGGGCAGAGCAAGGATTTTTTCGCAGCAGGAAGCTGTCCAGCTCCAAAGCCCTCTGCTGAAACCTACCATGCTGAAAGTCCACAACAAGTGTTCCCTGGCCTCCTCTGGCCAGCTCAGATTCCACACAATGCCTGGCCATGTTGGTTCAGGCATGGTAATTGAGGTCAACGGGGAAACGGAGCCTCCTGAAATCCCAGCAGTGCCTATGCTTCACCAGTTCCAAACCCCTCTGATTTTAGGACTGGACATTGTGGCTCACACCAGTAATCCCAACTCTGGGAGGCCAAGGCAAGGGGATCGCTTGAGGCCAGTATAAGATCAGCCTAGGCAACATAGTGAGACCCTATCTCTACAAAAATTAAAATATTAGCCAGGCATAGTTGGACAGACCTGTAGTCCCAGCTACTTGGAAGGCAGGCTGAAGCAGGAGGGTTGCCTGAGCCCAGGAGTTAGAGGCTGCGTGAGCTATGATGGCACCGCTGCACTCCAGCCTGGGGAACAGAGCCAGACTCTGTCACGTTAAAAAAGAAAGCAAGAAGAAAGCCCTCTGATTTTCCTCTTTACGCATTTGAGGCCAGCAGCAGGGCAGTTTGCACTCCCCATTGACTGGTGGGGAAACCTGGCATCAGGCACCCCCCAAAGTTTCATAGCAGATCAGTGACAAGAGGCCTTGGCTTCTGACTCCCGGTTCTGTCGTGGCTGTTCCAGCTTACTGTCCTTCCTCCCACACAATCTGAGGGTCAGAAAGAATGGACCCTTCCGGGGAGGCACAGCCCCTGCAATACACACAATTCTGCAGTGGAGTATGGGGCGGGGTCTACCAGAGTATCTCCCAGCAGAACCCCATCGGTCAGAGCACCAGCTGTGTCCCCCTGGTCTTCTCCCTCAGTCATATCCTGCTTCTGGTCTTCAGGATCCTCTTCCAGCCCTGTTGCTGATACCTCTACCTCGTGATCCTCCCTCTTTGTGCCCATTGGTCAGTTGTGGCTTATTTAGGAGCACAGTGGCATCTGGCATTTATCTCCTTCCCTTTAGGAAACCCGCATCACCAACTCTTCGCCTCTAAAAAATTCTCCAAATTTGCTTCTTCCATGCAGAAGACATTTTAATTACCCCAGCTGCCATTATCTGTTCCAACCAGCTTTGAGCCATTCCCAGATAACCTCGCATTAATCAGCCCCAGCTGAGCCCCTGGTACATGTCATGTGTAGGTAAAAGCCTGGAGGTGAAAAAAGAATTATAATAAATTAATAGATAAGCAATCACAATTAATGCCACTTCCCAGCAATAACAGTTATATCATGGGGAAGATATTTTCATCTGTCATTCCTTAAGGCGATGTTTTCCAAGCTTCAGCTCCTACCCATTCAGACCCATGGGGTGCTAATGAATTAGTCTATTATGTTATGCTGAATGTTTCTAAAAGGTCCCTCGTCGATACTGAATTCAGTGTGTCAACATTTGGCATCGAGAACGCAACTTTTTGCCAAGCAACAAGGTTGCACACAGTTCACAGTGTACAGCACTTGGGGTCTTGGCCCTGGGCAGTCTGAACAACAACAAAAAAAATAGAGCTGGACAAAACAGCCTCTTCACCAGCTCCCCATTGTCATTGTCCTCGTGTCACAGGGATGGGGGCACTCTGTGCCTCGGGCCCTACAACACTTTGCGGCTAAGCCCAGGCTCAGGGATGACAGGGAGGAAGGTGATCCCAGGCACTGCCACCCCAACCTGCCCCCTCCTGGGCTGTGATCAGCTACAGCCTCTGTGTCAGTCTCAACAGACCAAATGCTGCCTCTGGAGACCAGAAGGGCTGTTGCCACCAGCACCCAAGCCCCCACCAAGGCCAGAGATGCCGCCCTTCACACTGAGTCAGGTTGGCCTTTGGTTACCTAGATGAGGGTGAACCGAGTCATGGAGGCCCTGGGCAGTCTAAAGCTTTGGCATCTTTCAAGCCTCAGATATCAGGTCAACACTGAATTGGAGAAGAGGCTGAACGCCATGCGAGGAAAGGTGAGGAGGGCGCCCCCTGTAGGCAGAGCTCAGCTTCTCTTCCATGGCCACAGTAGGTCAGCCCTGGTCCCAAACTTGCATAACACCACTGTCCAAAACGAAATCCTTCCAGCTCCCCAGACCCTCCTGGTTGAAAGGCAGTTTGGAGAAGATCTCATCCTCCACCCGAGGCAGTTTACCCACCCTCTCCTAAGCTTCCAGTCTGTAGATAACCCCAAATTAATCAGCCCCAGCTGAGCCCCTGCTACATGTCATGTGTAGGTAAAAGCCTGGAGATGAAAAAAGAATTATAATAAATTAATAGATAAACAATCACAATTAATGCCACTTCCCGGCAATAACAGTTACATCATGGGGAAGATATTGGGTTGGTGCCGTTAAAAATAATAATAAAAGCCACAATGACTTTTGCACTAACCTAGTATTTTCATCTGCCATTCCTTGAAGCTCCCCCGGAGAGGAGGATGTGAAACACTTGTGGCTACATTCCAGGCTCTTCCCGGTGATGTTTAAGTGCCCCAGGAGCCAGTCAGTTGGCTGACCCTTCTTTCCACTTTGAGTAAAAGGAATATTCAGCCCACAGCTCATAGGGGAGACAGACCCAGACACAAGCAGTTGTTACCAGTGGCGTGAAAGCCCAGAAGTCTCAGGATAAGAGCAGAATCGCCTCTGACCCACTCTGTTGTGCATGTGTACAGGAGCAATCAGGAGAGGCTTCCTGGAAGAGGTGACGCTTGAACTGATTCTTGGAGAATAGCTTACCCAAGGGAGGTCAAGGAGACAGACATTCTTGCCAGGAAATAGAAGGCATACGAAGGTGCTGGACAGAGGAATGAGAAGCAGGACGAAGGGGACAGGGTTCGGCGAGACTGGGAAAGGGAGGCTAATGCAGTTGGGTGTTCCTGGGACAAAAAATGAGAGAGGGTAGGAAGGAAAGTGAGGCTGGAGGGGTGGAGAGCTTTGGAAAACTGTACTAAGGAATTTGTACTGTATTCTGAAAAGACTACAAGGAGTCGTGGAAGTATTTGAAGTGTGGAAATGACAGGCTTGGATTTATACTTTAGAAAGATCCCTCTAGTCCCTGCCTGGAGGTGACTGCCCTGGCAGTGGGCATGAGTTGGGGGCTGGGCGGTCAGAGCCTCTGGGTAGGAGGAGATGCGTCATCACAGGGGAGAGGGAGGGCTCTGGAGCTGGGTAGCCTGCTGTTTACTCTCACTCCCCAGATACAGAAACTTGAGCAAAAGGCCTAATATCTGTGTGGTTCAATTCTTTCCCTCCTAGTAGAGTGGAGTAATAACAATAATTATAATAAATAGTATAAATATAAAATAATACCCTCCTAGTAGAGTGCCTATGTAAATCAAATGAGTTAATACAAATAAGGTACTTTGAACAATGCCTACCGTTCTGATATTTGTAGGTGCTCAGTAGATGTGAACTGACTGTGACTGTTCTGATATTGCCAAGAGGAGTAAGGTAGGAAGACCCCAACCTATGTCTGCCCTAGGGGCTATACCCAGTAGCTGTCACAACCTGCTGCCAGACGAGGCAGAACATAAACATGTGTCAAACACATACGTGATGTTTAATATGTCCCAGACATGTTCTAAAGACATCTACAAACTCAATTCTTTTCCATGACAACTCTATGTGGTAGGTGACGTTATCAACCCCATTTTGCAGATGAGGCAACTGAGGTGAGGAGAGAGGGTGAAACTGGAGCCCAGGTGATCTGGCCCGTGTCTGGCTGCCTCAGGGAGCCACCCTGGAGGAGCCGAGGGAGGGAGACCTCTCCTGGGATGTTTATTCTCTCCCCTCCTTGCCGCCTTTCTCTGATTCGGGAGGCATCCTGATCTAAACCCAGACCCATCTGTGTGTGTTTCTCAGTCACGAGTATCACTTAGATTTGTGGCTTCTCAAAACACAGACTCCCCAGGCTCCACCACAGACTGTGCAGCAGAGTATCTAGGTGTGGTTCATACTCCACAAAAATAAAATCCCCAAAGACAATTCTGATGCACATCTCGTCCTGGACACCCGCCGGCGACGTAGAACACAGAGGGTTTGGAGTAAGACGATCAATGATGCATCAGTCAATGTTTGACAGCTAGCTCTCTGAAAGGGAGAAAAAGACATAACACAGAAATCCTGATTCGTAATGCTTGCAAATTTCCATGGTACAAATACTCCTACCATGGCCAATACCAAGCTAGCCATGTAATGTCACTGAAGGCAGAGTTAGGAAGAAATGCTAACATTCAGCTCTCACTAGCCAGTGTGAGGCAGTGGCAGCACACCATTGAAACAGACCTGGGTACAAATTCAACTCTGACTTGTATGAGCTGTGTGACCTTAGGTAAGTCACCTCACCTCTTTGACTCTCTTTTCTCATCTATAAAAATAGAATAGAGTGCTATTCAATGCCTTCCTCACAGGAGGACTGTGAAGATGAAGCCATGGAGTCCATGTGCAGGGCTGAGCACTGCCACCCCCCACTCCTTATTGACACTGGGGTCACAGAGACACCCTCTGGCCATCTCAAGAGGGAAGCCCCCACCTGCTGAAGCCCCTCCCTCCTGCTGTCACCTAGCCCCTTCCCAGTCCCAGACCTGGAGTCAAGGCTGTATTTGTTTGGGCAAGCTTGGGCTTGCCTGGGCTTAAGTCTGCTCCAAACCCCTTCCCTACTCCCCAAATCATTGAACAGGAAACCAACACAGTGCATTCCAGGAGGCCACTTTGGGGGTGCAGGAGGAACAGGAGAAGTTTAACACCTATTAGAAATATTGCTCAGAGACCAGAGGACGCCAGTCCAGCGTGAAAGGGCTCTAGGCTTTATCAGTCATCATCTTTTCATGAATCATTGTTGATTTCACCAAAGCTGCGGTTGCGATGGGGCTGGATGCTCCCCATGACGGTGGCAGTCACAGAGAGTCAAGCACAGCCCAAGTGTGTCCCCAGCCTCTCCCTCCCAGCACCAGATGGAGTGACTAAGTGGGGGGCCCAGGGGAGAAAACAGGCTGGGGGCCAGAAGGAGGGCAGCTTAGCGAGGGGAGAGTGTGGGAGAGTACAGACAATAGATGAGGAGGAGCTCAGACAGTGACCTCAAGACTCAGTTTCTCCACTAGTGGGATAGGGCCAATCTAGACTGTGCAAGTATGTATTTCCAAAAATCCAAACCATGAGTCTCATGCAAATATAGAAGGAACATGTGTCAGAGATGGATTCAACTCACTAACAAGAGAACCAGTAGGATGGAAAAGCTGACTCAGGGAGCGTTTGAGGAATTGGGTATTTATAGGTGGGGTTAGGGGGAGCACAGACTAAGACTTCTAGGTTGGATAGAAAAAGGATTAATGTCCTGTAAGGCACTAAAACCACAACCTTGGGGAGTATCTCCTCTATGTGACAAAATTATGCAAATTAACCCAGAGTCTAAGCTTTTAATGAGTAGCTGGCAACGGGGTCTAACCCAGGTGCCTTCTCCAGAAGAATGAAGTAGTCCTGGTAGGCCTGGTAAACCATGTTTCGTTGTCATGTTGGAAAAGCACGCTGCTCTCCTTCTGCCTGATTTCGAGGTTTGGGGTGGTTTTCAACAGGACAGAGCTCAGCTTTGTTCCTCACTCCCACCCGCAACCTCTTCTGCCACCGTCTCTCCCAGCTTAGGGACACCTGGCTTCTCCCTCCGCCCGTTTCCCCTCTCTGCCTCCTTCCTTCACCAGCCTACCCTGCCCCCAGAGCCAGAGCCACAGGGCGGGGCTAGAGCCAGCCTCATCTGTATTGAGACCCTATTCTCCTGGACCCTTGGCAGGGCCTGCCTGGCCCACAACAGACAGGCTGACCGCTGCTCGGCTGCTCCTAGGAGGCAGGGGATGGGGAGGTCCTGTCTGGGATCGGGGGAAAAGCAGGAGAGAAGAGGGCCATACTTTTTGAGTCCTAGGCAGAAAAGACTGTTTTTAAATATCCTCTTCTAGGGGGTAAAATGCTCCCTTCAGCCTCCCTCTGTGTGACAAGATGCCCAGAACTAGTAGGTCTCACCTTTTGAAAGGAAGCAGCATCATTAAGCTTCCTCTGCATGTGAGGCTGGGTATTTTATGTGAACTATTTCACTGGGTCCTAGAAAGGGTAGTGAACCCCATTTGTGGATGAAGAAACAGGCTGAGATCCCCTGGTTATCATGGGGGGGTCAGTTGCCCAAGTTCTGAGTCCGACTCCAGGTGCAGTGGTCCTATGGGTGCTCCTGTGACTACCCCGAGATCCTGCACCCCTCCTGCAGGGCTCTGCAGGGAGCTGTGACCTCAGGCCCTGGGGCGACCCTGATTAGGGGGTGGGTAGGAGGTGGGGCTGAGTTCTCAGTAGTGTGCATGCCTTGATTTACACAAACCTCTCTCTATCCAGGATCTCTATGCTTTAGACCTGGAGCCCTACCGCTACTCAGGCGTGAACCTGACGGGATTCCGGATTCTCAACGTGGACAACCCACACGTCTCGGCCATTGTGGAGAAGTGGTCCATGGAGCGACTGCAGGCAGCTCCCCGGGCCGAGTCTGGCCTGCTGGACGGAGTGATGATGGTATGGCGGCTGGGCAGGGCAAATTCCAGGGGCTCCCCACCTGCCTGCCTTCTCTTCTTCTCTCCTTCCTCTTCTTTCTTTCTTCCCTCCACCACTTCTCTTCTTGAGACCTTCCATGTGTCAGCCAGACCCCAGGCTAGGGACTGGGGACACAAACGTGAAACAGACAGTCCCTCCCCAAGGGACCCCATCTGATGGGGATCCAGACATGTAAGCAAAAGGTCACAGAGAACAGGAATAAAGCCCAGAGATGCTGGTCACAGAGGACCTCAGGCTGTGACACACAGGTGTGAAGGCTGAGGAGGCAGAAAGAAGAAGGTGTGGTCAGGGCCTAGGTGTCAGAGGTGGGGTGGAATGGGTGGGCAGGAGAAGGTCTGAGCTGCAGAGGGTGGTGCTCAGGGTGTCTGCAGAGCAGCAGAGTCAGCCAAGCCTGACCACTCCTCAGAGGCATGGACAGAGTCACCTCCAGGGCCTCCAGGCCTGTTTGCTCACCAGGACATCATATCCCTGTGGCAGGGGAGGAGAAGGGAGACAGGACAGGGTGGGCTGAGGACTAGAGGACCTTGGGAGCCACTCTCAGGCAGGCCCTTCCCTGCAGACTGATGCAGCCTTACTGTACGACGCTGTCCACATCGTGTCCGTGTGCTACCAGCGGGCGCCACAGATGACCGTGAACTCCCTACAGTGCCATCGGCACAAGGCCTGGCGCTTTGGCGGCCGCTTCATGAACTTCATCAAGGAGGTAAGTGCCCTGCAGCCCCCGCCAGGGTTGTCTCCCCGGGGCTGTGGACCCTGCAGAGCAGCAGAGTGGTCTGGGAGTCAGGTAGGACTGATTCTCATTCCTGTGACCTCAGGCAAGTTGCCTCATGTCTCTGAGCCTCAGTTTCCCATGTGAAAATGGGCTCCATAGGACCAAGCTTATGGTATGATTGAGGGGCATACATCTTGGGCACGTGGTAAGTGCTCAGCAGGTGGTCAGCAGTGCCAGCAGGATACAGCATGGGCTCGAAAGTACAACAGATGTGGGTGTTTGTTTCCTGGCTGTATGACCTTGGGCAAGCTGGAGAGCCTTGCTGAGCCTCAGTCACCTCATCTGTGAAATGGGTATATGAAGCATAACCTACCTCATGGGCATGTCAGATGAAGTTAGACATTGCTTGGAAAGTGCTTAGTGCAGGAGGAGGGTCAATACATAATAATCAGCGCCACAAACTCATCTTCACATCATGGGCCCACTGACCAACTTCCCAGCCAGCACCCTCACTGGGACGCACCTCTGCTGGCACCAGCTCTCTTGTGGAAAACCCCATCAATGGAGCTGATTCTAGAGAAACCAGAGAACATGGAACCTGTCCTGCTGCCAAGACCTTGGAACACACAGTGCCTACTTTTATTTCAAAGGCTTCTCCATCTGCCCCTGTCCTCGTAAGCTTTGGGTGGCAGGGCTTATTGTCCCCATTTTATGGATGGGGAACATTAAGGCCGGAACTTGCATCCTGGCTCCATGACAACTAGCTGCGTGACTTTGGGTGAGATGATTAACTCTTTGATCTTCAGTATGGTATAGTGAGTGCCTGCCTCCAGGCGGTGTTGGGAAGACAGTGAAAAACTATGTGCAAAGCACCTAACCCAGGACCTGGCCAGAGTCAAATCCCAGCAGATGATAGACAAAGAAAGTTCGGGAGGACAAGATCTAGGCAGAGTTATCCTGGGCCAGAGGGAGTGACCATGTCCAAGGTAACACCAAGGGCAGTGGGGGAAGCCTTCTGAAAGGACTCCGGATGGAAAGGATAGATGAGCTCTCTGTAACAATCACAGTGGGCCAGAAGTGAAGCTGGCTGCCTTCTTAGGAGCACACTCATTTATTCAATCGCACTTTGTCACTGGCAACTGGGTTCCAGGCTCCCAGCTATGCCCTGGGGGTCCAACAGGGCTAAAACAGACTCACTCGCCTGTGCACACGCAGAGCCTAGAGAGGGAGGCATTCATCAGGTCACAGCACTAATGGAGAGAATCCCATATGTAAAGGAAGGTAGCTCTACGAGAGCAAACAGCAGAGAAACTCCCCACCTTGGAAGGGGGTTGAGGGAGGGCAGCTTCCCCTGACGTCCCAAGTTCACCATTGCTGCTTCCAGATGAGACCAAGTACAGCTCCTCTCACACAGTAGAACAATCAGTGTGGATAAGATACAGGCTTTAGGGCACCACACATGTGCCTTTGGATCTCATCTCTACCTCTTCGCAGCTGTGTGGCTTCAGACAAGTTACGGGACATCTCTGAGTCAGTTTCCACACCTGGCAAACTCCACCTCACAGTTATTGTAAGAGATCAATTCAGTGCCTGGCTGTAGTTCCTTCACCCCTAGAAGGGACTCCAGTCCCAGATGTTTTGGTATAGGAGGGCCTGATGATCCCTTCTCATCCAGCTTCTCATCCCTCAAAACTGCACAGGACATCCCACTGTCCAATGCCCTGAGCAGGGCCCTGGCTGGGCGATCATTGGCTTGCTCTCAGGGAACTCTGAGACCTGACTTTCGGCCCCCTGCACCCCCTTCCTCAGCAGGCCTCCTGCTGAGCAGCCATGTGTGAGGCCACTGTGAGGGTCTCAGTGTCCCAGGCTGCAACTTGGTCCTATTGCTCCTCTGGCTCAATCGGGAAATTTGAGAGCCTTAGGAGCCAGACAAAAGTGACTTGGAAGCTTCACCACTTTTTAACTGCATGACCTCGGACAAGCTACTGAAGCTTTCTGTGCCTCAGTGTCCTCCTCCATCCAGTGGACATAACAATAGCACCTTATCATCGGGTTGTTCTGAGAATTAGTGAGTTTCAGCACGTGTGTCACACTAGGGACAGCACCTGGCTCATAGCAGGTGCTGAACAGGTTGGCTGCCGTCACCGTTACGTCCGCTATCGCTACTGTTATCACTGTGCCTTCCTGTTTGCTAATGGGGTTCCACTACCAGATCTCCAGGCCACATTGTTTCAGTAACACCCACCCTGTTCACACTTCACCTCTCAACCCTTGGAAATTTTGAGGCTCAGCTGTGAGTCCCTGAGGGGAGCAGATTCACCACTGCCCGCCATAGAAAGAGGAGCTCTGTTCTCCTTCCCAGGCCCAATGAGTGACCCTCACTGCTCACATTCCCTTACAGAACTCTTTCAGAAACATTTATCCTATCTCCATTTTAGGTCCATGGACGTGGCCAAGGCCCAGAGTAGCCCCGTGGTGCCTGTGGTCCCACAGCTGGCCACAACCAAAGCTCAGATGCCTGCCTGAGCCCAGCACAGTCCTCCCTCATACCATTTCCAACTTGCCCGTCTCCCCATCTGATTGCATGACAGTAAATCATTTTAAAGACTTGGCATTTCTGAGCGGAGCTGGAAAATACCAGGCCGGAGTTCAGAGCGTGTGAAGCATCTTTCATTTAGCAAGTCCTGAGCGGTGGCTAGAGGGGGCGGGCAGCGCAGGAAATGTCACGGGGAGGAGCTGTCTGCACTCCCTGGCCTGCCCTGCTCACCCGCCCACAGACAGGCCGTGCACCTGCTGGCATTTAATGCCTCTATAGCTGACAGGCAGGAAGGCTTTCCTCACAGTGCAGGTTTGAAGGCACCTGCTGTGATTTCCCGTGGGTGCCAAGAGATAGCCCGAGGGCATGGGGCCCACAGAGGAGAGAAGACGGAGGGACTGGGGAGCCAGCCTGAGGGAAGCTGAGCTTGCCTGTGAAGTCATAAACAGTGGCTTTTACCTTCTCTGATGCATCTTTTAATCTCTGTTCCTGACCCCTTGGTCCCCAGCTCCCTAGGCGCCATGTAAGCTTCCCCAACTCCACCTTGGGTGCCTCCACCCCAGGCCTTTCAGCGCTGCTACTGCAGCTAATCTGTCTTGTCCCACCCAATACTTGAGACCTGCATCATTCAGTCCCTCTTTGAGCCTCAGTGTCCACATCTGGAACATGGGGGCAATGCTGATGCCCACCTGGCAGGGTCACAGTGAGAACTGAATGAGCTCATGTGGGGAAGGATAATAGCCCTCTGTGACCAGCTTTCTACTGGAGCCTTGGGCCAGGGCCCAAGTGACTGGTCCTCCCTTCCCAGCCAGAGGCCAGCCCTAATCTAAGGGAGCTGAACAGAGAGGGAAGGCACGAAGGAGAAATAATAACCTCTGTCACATCCTTGTGATCGTGTATGCAGGCACTGTGCCCAGCACTCTATATGCCTTTTCATACCTGTGAGGTAGGTAATTTCTCTCTTCCTGAAGCTCAGAGTGGTTGCTTTGTTTGTGCAGAGCCCACTTTCTAACCACTTTGGTTTTATAGCCTCCTCTCCTCCAAAGCATGGCCCCACTGCCTGATTTTTTATGCACATTTACCCACCTACCCATTTGCCTGGAAAAGTGTCTTAGAGCTGCCCATGTGCTTGGAGATGTCTAAGGATTTTCATTTGGGATTTGTCAATAAAACTCCAGGGAACTGTGGACCCATGACCTTGTGGGTTGAACTGTGAGTGTATGCATGGGTGCTGGGGGCATTCGGCAGGGAGAGGCTGTGGAGCCCGATTCAGAATCTGCAAGGGAGCAAGGCTCGGAGTGGTTAGGAACCCAATGCAGCAAAGCAAGGACTGGGAGCCAGGCTCCCACTACTCAGACCTCCTTCCATTGCCCCGTGCCTCTTCTCCGGATATCCTCCCTCCCTCGTCCACCCTCTCTCTGGCCCAGTCTGGCTGTGTGAGCTCCCAGATTTTCTCCCCTCCTCTTGCTCCCAAGCCCACATTTGTTCCCAAGGACTCCAGGATGTGTGGGCCTTGTTCTTGCCACTGACACAGAAGGCTCGGGTATTTAACTGTGCACCAGCTGCCATCCTAAGTTCTTGGAGGAGGGAAACAGGTCCAGACTGAGGTGTGGGGCCCTGGGATCCCAGGTTCTAGTTTGGCTTTGCCTCTTGTTCTACTCTGTGAGCTTGGACGACCCATGACCCCCTTGAGGTCTGCTTCGTCGTCTGTAAAGTGGGAACCAACCTCCCACGGCTGCTGTGGAGGTTACAAGGCGTGAACAATGTGAAAGGACCTTGTAGACTCAATGTTCTCGGCCCGCAGGAAAGATGCTATCTAGAATCAAGTCAGCAAGCTTTCTCTGTAAAGGGGCACATAGAAAATAGTTTAGGTTTTGCAGGCCACACAGTCTCTGCTGCAACTAGCCAATTCCACAGTTGCAGCACAAAAGCAGTATGTAAACACGGGGGCATGGCTGTGAGCTAATAAACCATTTACAGAATCAGCCAGGGGCCAGGCTGACCCTCCAGCCATAGTATGCCAACCCCTGATGTAGAAGATGGAGCTTTTCCCACTTTAGGTCTGCCCCAACCTCTGCCTGCCTCTCTGTGTGTTAATGATGCTAATGACGATACAAAAATAACAAAAAAGCTACCACGTATTCAGGGTTCATCTTGTGCCAGGGACCATTCTCAGTATTTTATATGGCTTATCTCATTTCACTCTTACAGCATTTGGTAAGATGGATGCAATGATTAGTTCCATTTTACAGATGAGGAAACTGGGGCAGAGGGGTAAAATGAAATACCCAAGGTCACATGGCTAATTGTGGTTGGACCCAGCATTCAGACCCCGGAGTTCTTAACCACAACACATATGGGACTGGAGTTGGGAGGCAGGGGTGGGGGGTGATTTCAGTCTCCCCTGCCTTTCAGGGGGCTACGCCAAACATCTGGTTCTACAGCCAAGGCCAGCTTGGCCCTTTGGCTTTTCTGCTTCTTGGCAGGCCTTGCCTGCCCCACCTCTGCCCGCCTGCCTCCCTGCCTGTCTCCCAGGATCTGACATGGCCTCCCCCTTCCCATGACTTCAGGGCAGGGACTCATTTGAGCGCATCCAAGATCGATGTTGTACACGAGAAGGTGCAAATGTAAAGCTGGCTAAAGAGCATAATAGAATTTATGGAAATCGCTGGCTCGCACCGCAGCCCGAGCAATGATGGAGGTGATTATTAATTAATCATGGTCTTGGGGGAACAGTATCAGTGCAAGGAGTAATTAAAATGAAGCATTGTACAGTTGTACCGAATGATGATTTATGAGCCCGAGGAATTGCCGCTCTGCCCTCTCCCCTCCGCAGGCTCAATGGGAAGGATTAACTGGACGAATTGTTTTCAACAAAACTAGTGGCTTGCGGACGGATTTTGATCTGGACATCATCAGCCTGAAAGAGGATGGCCTCGAGAAGGTGCGTGGTCTCAGGAGAGGGAGGGCAGGCGGAGGAGCAGGGGCTTCTTAAATCTCCTAGGGCAGACCTCAGGCAGAGGCCCAGAGGCAAGGGGCAAGACAGAGTCCAGCTGCCCCTCAGGGATTGACTCAGTCCAGTGTAGCCTGTAGCTCTTGGGGACCCGTCAGAGAACAGGAAGGCCTGGTTGGACTGGAGGGTACAGAAGCCAGTGGCCTGGCTGTGGCAGACACCCACAGTGTCACTCTGTGCGTAAGGGTCGCCGGGGATGCCTAACCTGGGAAGCATGACCAAGGCCCATGGGGTGGATGGACTGTCTCTGAGCCCTTGCAGGGCTGTCATGGAGCAGAAGGACAGACATGTTCTTGGGTAAAAATTTAAGAATACAAAAAACATAAAACCTTTCTAACCAGAGAGTGTCTCCCCTTTGAGTAGTGAGCTCACTGTCACTGGAGACATTTAAGCAAAGATAGAGCCGTTGCTTGTCTGGGAGACTGAAGGTGATTCTTACCCTTGGAAAGAAGTTGAAGCACATGGATTCTGAGTTCCTTCGCTCTGGGCTTCTAAGGCCTCTGCGATTCCAGAGAGTTTGGACCAGGAAAGCGGGCCTGCCTGGGGCTGGGGCCTCCCATCTGGCTAACATAGAGATGTTTTAATAAGGCCAATCCCAGTCCCTGGGAACCTTCAGCATATTCTGTCAATGTCAGGCTACTGGGCCAAGAAGGGAGATTTAATATGAGCCCTCAATTCACAGCATCCCTTGGGACCTGGCGTCCGGGGGCTCAGCCACACTCTGTCCCCAGCAAGTGGGTTCCTGGGAGCCACAAGGGAACCTCCACAACCCTGCAAGTTGTTGTCTATGAAATGTAGGGAGCAGAAGCCAGCAGAGTGGAGGGGCCACTTCAGATGCCTCTGGGCCTCAAGACTGATTTCTGTCCTCTCCACCCTGGCAGTGCCCAGGTTCAAGCCTTTTATGTAGATTATTTTAACATGCCGCTCTGGTTCTTGAGCCTTCCAGCCATCCGGAGTATACACACAGATGAGGCTTCCCCAAGCACAGCTCTGCCCTGCTCTAAAACTGCCCATGGCTCCCTAGTGCCAAGTCATTAAACTTCAGCTCTCCAAGAAATGCACCAAGTGGCCTCTCTGGGCCTCGTTTCCACATCTCCCTGAAACATACCCCATGGCTCCATCACACTCCCTCCCTCCTGTACCTCCAGGCTATTGCCCACACAATTGCCCTGGTTGCAAGATGTGACCTCTGTCCCTCAGGCAAAGGCCTGGCTCTGCCTAGCTCAATGCTGTCCTCCTTGTACCTGTGGCCACAGTTATTCCAGTCTCTCCCGACTTTCCCAGCGACTCATGGGAGCCACTGTGCAGGGGAGGAGGTGGCTGGGGAAGCCTCCCTATTACTCTGTAATTATTTTACGCCATATATAGTATCAGTCCCTTAATAACAGGGGTTATGGCCTCCTCTCCTAAGATCATCGGGGCCAGTTTGCTTAACCCTACACAAACTCTGTGAGTTCTCATCAAGAGATCGTCCAGCTTCTATTTAAGCTCCTGCAGTGATGGAGAGCACACTTCCTCCTCTGGCAGTGCTAGAGTGAATGCAGTATTCAGTCAAGTAGCTGTCCCACTTTTGCTCTCTCAGCTACCCATCTCTAGGGATAACCTAAAATTCTAGGGAGGGCAATTAGGTGGCACGTATGCCACTACTTCCCGCCCCGTGCCATAAAAGGCATCAATAATCCGTCATTCGAGTACTCTTTCCATCTGAGCCCACCTGCAACAATCTTCTCCAAACAGCCCTCCAAGCAGCTGGTTCAAATTGGCCATAGCTAATACTCAAGAAAAGCTCTATTATTCCTGGGCAGAGGTTAGCCTGCCAGAGGCACTCACCAGAAGCCCCGGGTCACAGCCACCCAGATTGTGAGCACAGAGCCTCCACAGGCTGGTCCTCCTCAGTCCTAACTGGCCTCACATCCCCATAGCACCTGGAATCTAACAGGGCATGCAGTCGGAGCTCAGTAGATGCTTGCTGGAATGAAGGTTTGTGCTCTTCATGTGGCCTCTGAACAGATGTTTGCCAAGCACCTCCTGCACCCAGGTGCTCTGCTAGGCACGCTCAAGCTGAGTTTGGCTCTGAGCTCAGCCCACTTAAAAGAAGAGCCTCTTTGATGCCGTCTGCCTGTTTCCTCTCCTCATGGCCCTGGGTGGTCTACGTAGGCAGGGATCCTGCCCTGAGAGGATGCTGAGCTCCCACACACAGCCACTCTGCCTCTCATATTATCACTTCTGTTTGCTAAGCCGGGTCATAGCTGATCCAGCCAGCTCCAACCGGTGGCTTTGGGAGGATTAAGGCAGAATTACCCAAGCATAATTACATGTCTCTCTGCTATCTGCTCTGCACAGCTCTCTTAATGGGATGTTTGCATTCAGCCTCTCTGTTTAATTGATTAAGTGTCCTGAGTACCCCCCAACTGGGCCAAGGACAGAGTGGGCATGCAGAAACCTTCCTTGAGTGAGAGGAGCTGAGATCAGGCAGAGTGGGCCAGAGTTGGGTCAAAAATGATCTTCAAGAGGCCCAGGGCTTTAGGATGATTTCTAAACTTGACCTTTCCTTCTCTACCTCTAGCCTCAGGCTTAATATCCACAAGGACGCGGTAGGGAGAGAGATTATTCCACCTCGGTTTGGGTGTCTGCCAGTTTTAAACGTAAAACCACAAAGCAAACCGCCTCCAAACCCAGCAGCATTTCCCAGTGAGGTCCATTCCCTCCTTGTGCTGCCACCCCCAAACAGCCACCAAGACTGTGTCCCAAGGCAGGACCTGAAACTGACCATAGACCCCTGATTCCCTCCAGCCCCTGATTGGCATCTGCTCAGCCCTGAGACCCTTGTGGCTGTCTTCGCATTTGCTGTCTCTCTCTGCATTTTTCCCTTCAGCTGTGATGGGCTTGCCGTCAAGGGAGGTGGCAGAATTCGGGGATTCAACACCTTGGGACCCTCGTCAGGAGAGGAGGGAGAGCAGCAGGGATGTTGTCCAGAGCGGTTAACTGGAAACACAGTGGCAGTGGTGATGATGATGATGATCATGACAATGAGGCTCATGATGAATGGGAATGAGATGAAGGTCTCATTGTCGATATGGAGGAAGGATGGGTAGACCAAGAACTCGACACCCTGTTTTCTGTCTGTCTGTCCATCCAGGTTGGAGTGTGGAGTCCTGCCGACGGGCTCAACATCACAGAGGTTGCCAAAGGCCGAGGTCCTAATGTCACCGACTCTCTGACAAACAGATCACTCATTGTCACCACAGTCCTGGTAAGAGCCTGCAGCCCCTACAGGAAGGACTGTCCAACCTGGGGGTGGGGTGGCCATTTGGGCTGAAGAGTCCCCTCTATCCCCTCCACCCAGAAGATGGAGGCTGCAGGTAGGTGGAGACATTTAGAGTTAGTAGAAAGCTTTCAGAGAGCAGCTGGAGTGCAGCAGTGCTGCTCACTGCCACGGGCGGAAGCTGCTGTGTTTTTGCATGTCACTCCCACTCACTCCCCAGTTCCTTGAAGTCTGAGTAGGAACCACGCTGGATATTAAGTGGAATTAAGGGGGTTTGACTGCCCATTGCAACCTCAGTGAGGATCCGCCTCTCCCACCCCAGTTCCCATGCAAAAACTTTTCCAACAAGTCACCCCAGCTGGGGTGGGTGCTGTGGCCACACCTCGAGAGCCCAGCAGGTGCTGGGAGCTTGTACACATGCCGCATTCTACAGTGGCCCTTCTGAGAGCTGTCAACCACCACCACACCCCCTGACTGGAATCACACCCCATCTTCTCTCCATTCCCCAACTGAATAGCACCGCCTTCTCCTGACCCGCTTCAACCCAAGAAGCAACTCTGGGGGCCTCCCATGGGCTCTCTGCGCCTTTGAGCTCACACGTGGGCAGGAGAACAGACCCAGGCTGCTGGCCTCCTTGTGCTGCCAGTGCTGTGCCCACTCCATGTGTGCCTGTCCCTCCTGGAAGGCCTCAGGGGTATCCAGAGACTCAGGACAGATCCTCTCAGGGACACAGCCCTGCTTTTGGGGGCTCAAGTCGGGCCATCCTGGGGAGAGGCAGCCCAGTCACAGCCTGGTGAATTATGACTGAAGACCCTTTGAGGACAATGCTGGCTCTAGTTAGCCCCTACTTATAATAAAGCAAATATGTTTATAAGGACCACATGCTGGGGTCAATCCTCTACACAAAAGGGAGCTCAACCTGGTTTGGATATAGTGAGGCTGCCCTGGAGCAGAACCAGGGCCAGACTGGTCACCCTATACCTGGCCCCTTCCACGTGCTCAGATGGGGCTTGTTCTCACCCATGTGTCCCCAGAGGCAGCTGAACCATGCCCTACTGGGTGGTCTTAGGTCCTCCTCCCTGGGATGATTCACTGTATATGTGCTTGGTGGCTGGGTGGCAGATGTCATGGAACAGGAAGGGAAGTAACAGGGGAAAAGCCGTTCTTCCAGGTAGCCCAGGGAGCGGCAGATACCAGGCATCCTGTCGGCATCCAGAGATAAATGTTAGCCTGTGAGTCTCACCATCAGCCCTCGGGGTTAGGATGATTGAGAGGATCTGAGCTAAAGATGATAGAGATCTCACGGTAGCTCCAGAAAAGCTGCTGACAGAGCCTGAGGAGGTGGTCTCGGGGGACACCTGCCCCCCTCTTTGGAGCAAGACCCCTACTAGCATCTTCCCTAAAACCACACATCCTGCTGGTCTTTATTGATCAACTTTGTTTACTAAACAAATATAAAAATCAGTCTACTAAAACCAATAAGCAAAAATGTCTCAAGAGGAACAGGGTAAAAAAAAAAAAAACTGTGATGTAAAAATGTAAAGGATGAAAATAAACAAATAACAAGAGCAAAGGGATTAGGGTGAAGACTAATGTGCAATTAAAGAGATGTTGATGTGGATAAAAATAGAAAAGATAAAGGAGGGTTAAAAAGAGAACAAAATAAAAAGGTTAAAAGGAAAATAATAAAGAGAAAATGAAGATAAGGAATGAGATAAAAAGGAAAGATAGTAAGAAAGATGAAAAATTAAATAATTTACAGCTCTGACTAGACAAGGTAAAAAATGTAACACCCAAATGTCAAAAAGCGAAAGGATAAAAGTGTGACAAAGCTAAAATATAAAAGGGTAAAAATAAAATAATAAAAAGGTGGTAAAAGATTAAAAGCAGAGCTGCATAAAATGTGAGATATAAATAAAACACTTTTCACAAGGCAAGATTAAAAAAAAGGTAAAACTAGGATGATTTCGGAGATTAGGAAGAGAGATGATTAAATGAGCTAAGGTGATTCAGTCACAAAACAATACTCTGAACAGTAAGAGGCAAGCTAAAGATAATATACCAAAAGGATACAAAATATAAGCACCTTGAAAGACCATGGGGTTAAATTTTATTAAAATGGCAGCAGCCTGATTTCAAGGGCATAAAACCCTTCTGCAGAGGCACGGGGGATTTTTGCTACATAAGCAGAGGCAGAATCCAGGAGACACCCCATGCTCTTGACCTGTGAGTACTTACAGCTTCTCTGTCAATACTTGCAGCTTCTTGCAAAGATCCCTGACCTGCTGTGCTCACTGAGTCCCCAGAGGTTGCATTCCCAGTATCCTGCTGGTTCCTAGGAACCCCAGGGCTATGAAAGGAGAGAACCTGTCTTGGCCCATAGCCTGGTCACAGCTCCATCTGTCCCAGAGCCTTTCAGCTGCAAGGCATCTGGGCAGACACAACCCCAGCAGCTCTTTGGGACAGGCAGTGGCACCAGGACATGAGGAAAGAACAGTTTGATGATCAAAAACACAGACCTTTGGGGTGGAGTCCTGGCTTTGATGTTGATTTGCCTTATGAACCTGAGAAATTGCTTACCCGCCCTGTGCCTCAGTTTCTCCACCTGAAAAAGGGAGGTGATAATAGTCGTACCTACTTCGTAGAGTTCAGAGGATGAATGATTAATAAAGTGGCACAGAGTGCTAAGTGACTAAGTGACAGCTGCTATTGTTATTCATTATTATTGATTACAAATCCAGTCCCCAGTGAACTCAGCTTGAATACAGCATGCAGAGTGAGGGATCTTGAGAAAACCTCCACTTCTGTCCATAGGCAGAGCCCTGAACTTCACCAAAGACCCCTGCCCATGGCCACAGGGGTGATCTCTAACACAGGCTGTTGTGTTACAAACTTAATTTGCCTTTGAATGCTTTCCAGGTTCATGGCCATTCCCTGGCTCACCACAGTCCCTCACTCTGTCCCCAGCCCTCCCTATTTGTTTACACTGGGCTGCTTCTTATAGTTGTGTTTCTCAGCTGGCCCTTGGAGGCATTAGGGTTTGCAGCCTCCTGGTTCCCTCATAGCTCTAGTCTCCTACTGAGATATAGAACTCCAGATCAACCACCACCTCACCTTCTACCTTGGCCATGGTCTCAGCTCCTGAAGCAGATATCCTGCCGCCCATGGATGGGGCCACTGACCATCTTAACCCCATGATGTAGTATCAAATACTCATGTGGCCTGGGGGTGACTGATGATTCAGCTCTCTCCATCCCCAGTGTCCAGAGATCATTGGAGGGTGAGGTGTGCTTCTCCCTATGGGGCAGTGAGAGAAGCCTACTCTTCCTGGAGGCAGGGGAATGGAGGGAATGACCTCTGGAGTATCCCTAATGGGGACAGAGGATGTGACACAGTCTTTACATGGGCCTCCAAGAAAGTCTGTCTAGCCGGAAGTGTCCTCGGAGTCTCCTGGGAGAGAAGAGATGCTCGCTCCCACGCAAGAACTGGTCTAGGGCCCCCTGAAACTAGAGTTGCTCCAGATGCTCCAGAGAATATTCCCAAAAGGCTCAGCATGGTCTGCATGCCTTGGAGCCCTAGGGAATGCTCTCAGGCTTAGGCTCTCTGGGACAGCTAAAAGGTGACAGGGAGTGGCCCAGCCTGGCCCAGCCCCAGTCCCTGTGGCTGAAAATCCAGCCCCATGCTTGGCAGCCTGAATGTAGGGCCAGCACCTCCTGCTGAGAGCACAGCCCCAGCCTGTCTGGGAGGATGTTGTCAGGGCAACAGCACTTTGAGTGACAGGCAGGTCCCAAGGTACCAGTACACAACATCAAACTGCTCTGCCTCTAGGGAACAGGGCCTGGATCCAAGACCCCTGATGAGGGGGAGTTTCTCCTCCCCTTTCTTTCCCAGGAATCCGGTGTAGCAGAAAGCAGCAGCTCTGTGTGAGCTGCCCCCAAACCTACCTACTATTCTCCCCTCTCTTGAACTCCCAGCGTTAGGTGCTAAAGATGCCTTACCCTGGACAGACAGATGGACAGAGCCCTGGCACTGCCCTTTCTGGCCCCTCAGAGCCACTGGCAGCCTTCCCCATTCCTGAGATCGAAACAGCAGCAGCAGGAGCCTGGATGCCTGCCCTCCCCCACCCTCTCGCCGCCCGGCCCCAGCCTCTGTTCTGGTTCCACTCTTCCACGAGCTCATGAAAAATTCATCTGCCCAAACCTCAGCTCACACACTGAGAAAACACACCCGGCCCACTCTTCGGGGCCCAGCTTTTGAAGGTTCAAGATTCGTTTGGCTGCCGATGTGAGCCACGGTGTGGGCATGCTTGCGGGTGTGTGGGTGGGTGTGGGACCAGCTACACACGGGTATCTGGATACTAACTGATGGGTGAATTTGTGCCGTGTGCACATCGTGACCCACATAGGCTCAACTGCCTGCCAGGCAAGCCCAACACTCAGCACCCAGCAGCAGGAGAGGGGAAAAAGCTGGGGCTGGAATGTGGGCTGGGAGAACTATCCCAGGCTGGGAACCATTCTAGGCCCCTCCTGCTGGGAGAACAGGACTCCTGATACTGTGTGCTGGTTCTAACTGGCTGAAGCCAAGACCTCAGGTCCAATGTCCTTGGCCTCTGTGTCTGAGAAGGGTTAGGCAGACAGGACATCTGAAAATGTGGTGCATTTGTGCCAAGGACATTGTGTATACTTATGCGTGCATGTGTGACTGTGGGCTGACATTACCTGTCAGAAGGGAGCTTCAGAACCCAGGTATCAGGTAGCTAACCCCTGGATCCTTCCCGAATTGAGGATAACCCCCAAGTCTCCCTCTTCCAACTCCATGGGCCCTGTCACTGGGAGAGGCTTAGCACTAGGCCTGGCTTGCACGCTGGGGTAAGTGATCAGAGAGAAACCAGACCAAGAGCCCTAGCAATGGTAAGTCAGAAACGGTTATTTTTCTGGACCCCTGTTTTCTGTGACTTGTTGAAGAGAAATATTACCCCTGTTCCTACGGCTGTTCTCCCAGAGCAATAGGAGAGCGTGAAGTTATGAAATTGAGGGCACCTTCACTGAGCAATCGATTAGCAGCCGAGAGAGCTTGTGAATTGGCTGTCTGGACATTTCCAGTAATAAATTGTGAAATAGTCCATGAATAAGTAGTTGGCGGAGTTCAGAATTACCCCCTAGGAAATGTTGCAGGTCTAGAGACACATTACTAAGGCGAGCACCATTTTAATGCTCTGGGCTTTGGCTGTTAAATATGTATGCCATCCGAAAAGCACTTCCCGAAATTAATGGCATTTTACAGCTGCTCTGAAGGCAGCATATTTATATGGAGATGTATAGATTCTGGGGCTGTGGTGACTTCACAAATGAAGTGCTAATTTTAGAGGATCAGGCCAGGGAGGGGCGTGAAGACAGGGTCAGGAAGTGAGCTGTCTCAGGGACCTTTCCTGAAATGGTTTTCCACTATCAGCCATGAGTTTAACCTTTGAAGACACTGGGCGTGGCCTCTAGGCTGCAAAGGTCATTGCAGTAACCGGCCAAATAGCATACAAGAAAAAGATAAGGATGATAATGATTAATAATAATTAATAATAATAATGGCAGCTAACAGTTGCCAGGCACTATTCTGAGTGCTTTTCATAGACTGACTCATTTTATCCTCACAACCACCTTGTAAGGCAGGTTCTATTGCTTTCTCCATTTTACAGAAGGAGGTGAATTTTGCCTAGGATTCTATGTGTGGTTGGTGGATCCTCTGGGAAAGATGGTACCTTCTCTCTAATTCTTTCCATCAGCTAAAGTCAGGGCCACCAGGTGCAGTGGTGCAACTTGTCCATTGCACAAGAGCATCAACCAAAAGACCCTGCTCGCCAGGCCCCATGCCGGGATGCAGGAGTTTTGCCCAGAGATGAATTTGCATGAAGGCAGTGCGTGAACCAGCCAATGTCCTCCATCCTCCAGCCTCAGCACTTTTCCCAGGCCCCACCTGGACTCTTCTCCAACCTTGTTGAGCTGCCTACTTGGTTGGAAGGCGAGTGAGAGAGGCACTGTGATTAAGCATGGCACCTAGCCGAGGGTCCAGCTTCCTACCCAGTTAGACTGGGAAGTGGTTTTCTCAGAATCCCTGGATAGTCAGGAATCCCTTGGGGATTCAGAGACTGCTCCACTCCCACCAACTCTTTCCCTGAAGCATCCCAAAGGACTGTTGAAAAGTTCCAGTGGATCAAGCATGGATCAGGATGGGATCTAGAGAAGTAGCACTGCTGGGAGAGAGGACCAAAGACTCAAGCCTGCCGCCACAGCAGGAGCCTAGCAGGAGGCTGCTGGTGAGCATCTGCTCCTAGAACCTCTGACGAGGGTCTTCACCTGGCCTTCCACTGCCCATCCCACCCAGGGGTTTATGAGGTCAAGGGAATGACCCTGCCAGTTGATAGAAGGATGCCTGTAATCCCAGCACTTTGGGAGGCCGAGACGGGCGGATCACAAGGTCAGGAGATCGAGACCATCCTGGCTAACCCGGTGAAACCCCGTCTCTACTAAAAAATACAAAAAACTAGCCGGGTGAGGTGGCGGGCGCCTGTAGTCCCAGCTACTCGGGAGGCTGAGGCAGGAGAATGGCGTAAACCCGGGAGGCGGAGCTTGCAGTGAGCTGAGATCCGGCCACTGCACTCCAGCCTGGGCGACACAGCAAGACTCTGTCTCAAAAAAAAAAAAAAAGAAGGATGAGGCGCCTCCATAGTTAAGCATGTGCCTTAATCTGGGCATGCGGACATGAGCTTCCTGGTTTCCATGCATTCTGTCAGCTAACCGTGGTCACACAGTCACTAAAGGCTTGAGACATTCCGTTACGTGGGGGTGCTGAGGCAGGTCTGGGGACGTTTGGCTGACAGAAAGAGGCCTAGGAGCTATAGGCAGGAACAGGACGGGGGCGAAGGAAGGAGGTTCAGGTGAGTCAGAAGAAGACTAGAGTTGTCCAGGAACAGGCTCTAGGATGGCAGCCCTTTACCTGATTTGGGGATCTGGAAAAGCAGATTAACTCTGGAATGTCTGACCCCAGGGAACAGACAGGAGAGCCAAGCCAGACAGAGGTGCAGCTGACTGGGAAGGATTGGAACTGGATCCCATCTCTGTAGTTCAGCTCCTGTGTGATTTTGGGCAACTTACTGACCTTCTCTGAGCGTGAATTTCTTCATCTATCACATGGGAACAGTGTTACTATCTTGCAAGCTAGTGAGGCTTAAATCAAACAGTCTGTGACAAAGAGTTTAAATCAGTGCCTGGTGCAGAGTAGGAACTCAATTGCGTTGAATTTTCTGGGAGTTCAGCGCATCCATCACGGACGCGGGATGGGGCTTTGTGAGTGAAGCCGGGTAGACGGTGCCGGCAGAAGCGTGGACTTGCGTGTTGACCTGGATTTGGGGACCTTGCTGCATCAGAGCCCACAGTTGCTGCATGTCTCAACTGGATGAAGTGGATTGCCTCTCTCCACTGGCCCTTCTGCCTCTTCTCCCAGTTATTCTTTGCAGGGTTGCCAGGGGTTTGTTTCTAAATGAGAAATCAGACGAAGTCATGCTCTGGTCAAATCCCGTCCCAGGCTCCCCATCACCCAGAAAGGAAGAAGCCTGTGGTGGGTGGTGGGGGTGGATGATGGGAGGTCTGGCATGGGACAGGCATCTCTGATGTACAAGTGTCTTCCTGGGGATCACCTACCTCCGAGGGAGGGGCACTGTAGGTCTCAGGGCCTCAGGCACAGAACTTGTACTCTGGGATCACACTAACCTGAATTCAGATCTTCTCTCCCTGACAGCTAGGGGGGCTTGCACACGTCACATATCCTCATGAACTTCACTTTCTGTATCCATAAAATGGGATTATTCATACCCACCCCAGAGGGCTGACATTAAGGTGAAATGAAGCGATACCAGCTCCTGTCTGCTGAGCTCTGGGGCTCTGCTGGACTCTGTGCTAGGCCCCCCATGGGCATAAACTCATTTGCTAATTGACCAATGCCCAGCGCAGCCACATACCAATGAGCTGTCCCTGTTACCAGTAATCATTCCCCTGGGATCCTAACACAGGGGAGTGAGGAGGTTCTTGGAAAGAGAGAACAGCATCCGGCAGCGTGTAAATCTAATCTTTTAAATTGGAGTTGGAAGAGAAGTTAGAGCAGACGGCTTTCTGAAGGGCTTTCTACAGCAGTGTCCTCAGACTTGAGTGGACATCAGAATTCCCTGGAAGGATGGAAACATAGATCGCTGGGCTCTCCCCAGAGTTTCTGGTTCAGTTAGGTCTGGGGTGGGGCCTGACAATGTGCGTTCCTAACGAGTTCCCAAGTGATGCTGATGCTCCGGGTACAGGTACAGGGACCACACGCTGAGAACCCTGGCCTCTATTACTAGTGCAGCAAAGAGACCATGGGCTTTGGGATCAGTCTCCAGTTCAAAGCCCTGCTCCACCGCTCACTAGCTCTGTAACCACTGGGCAGTTACATCAGGAAGTGCCTACTGAGCTCCCACCCCGTACCAGGTAGCCGTTTGTGAGGCCCCCAGCTGGCTCTCAGGACATGTGCTTTCCCGCTCCTGACTTCACGGGCCCTTTATCTAAGCCACTCTAAGTGGTTTATAAAAACATGAGCAGAGGTCCTAGCCCTGACTCTCCAGCGCAAGCCTGCCTCCGCCCTACCCTCTCAGTCTTCGTCACTCCCTGCCCATCTGTGTCTGCAGGAGGAGCCCTTCGTCATGTTTCGGAAGTCAGACAGGACGCTGTACGGGAATGACCGGTTCGAGGGCTACTGCATCGACCTGCTAAAGGAGCTAGCCCACATCCTTGGTTTCTCCTACGAGATCCGGCTGGTGGAGGATGGCAAGTACGGGGCGCAGGACGATAAGGGCCAGTGGAACGGCATGGTCAAGGAGCTCATCGACCACGTAAGCATGGATGGGAGCACGGGAGGGCGCAGGACCCCGGGGAGCCTCGGTCAAGCACTGTCTGCACCACAGGGCTGGGCAGCCTGGCAGAGGAAGGCGCTGGGGACAGGAGTGATGGAGATGAATGCTATGACCTTGAGGACTGGGGGGCCTCAGCTGAAGAAGTGCACCCCAGCTTTGTGGGCTGCCTTGCTCATGTTCTCAACGCCATTCCCCTCCATACACACAAAGATGCACTGGCACCCATCTGATTCAGAACTAGCCCCACTGGCATCTTTGATGAACTTGCTCTGGGGGCCTGCAGCTTCTTGGTATCCTCTGCTCCTTTAAAAGCCACCAGAGGATGCCGCAGCTATGGGGCAAGGCACCCACACAAGACACTTCACCAAATTCTGGGACGCAGAGAGAAACCTGGGTAGGTAACTCTGGGTCTAGTGGGAGTCCAGGAAGCTGAGAGCTGGGAAGAAGGGATGAGCAGGGCCGGGCTGGAAGCACCAAGGAGTTAGCCTCTTCCTCTGCCTGGGATCAGGAGTGGACTGAAGACAGCTGGGAGACCAAGCAGGCAGGTGTGGGGGTGGGGGGTGGGGGTCCTGGGCTTCTTGGGATATAGGGAGGAAGAGGGAGAAGCCACAGGCTGGGGACACCCCTGCAAGGAAGGAATCAGGAGGTCCTAGGCTCGAGTCCCAGTTCTTCCTCGTTAGCTTTGTGAACAGGGCAAGTTGCTCGACCTGTCTGAGCAATTTCCCCATCTGTAAATTGGGCCTGTTAATACCCCTTCCTCATGCGATCGTTGTCATAGTGGCACAAGACTGGGCCCAGAGTAAGTTCAGTAAAAGGGACCCTGGTAAGATGCTGTGAGCAAACACACCATAGTTCTCAGACGCCCAGGCTGTGCCCAGCAGGTCTGGGTTCAAGCCTCAGTTTTGTTGTGTGACCAGGTAAGTTCATCAATCTCACTAAGCCTCAATTTCTTTATTTCTAAAATAGGAGTAATTGTTGTTGTTGTTGTTGTTGTTGTTGTTGTTGTTGTTGTTAGAGACAGAATCACCCAAGCTGGAGTGCAGTGGTGCCATCACAGCTCACTGCAGCCTCAAACTGCTGGGCTCAAGTGATCCTACTGCCTCAGCCTCCTGAGTAGCTGGGACTACAGGCACAAGGCACAGCACCTCGCTTTTTTTTCTTTTTTTTTTTTTGGTGGAGAATAGGGTCTCACTTTGTTGTCCAGACTGTTCTCAAACTCCTGGCTTCAAGTAATCCTCCTGCCTTGACCTCCCAAAGGGCTGAGATTACAGGCATGAGCCAACATGCCCTGCCTGAAATAGGAGTAATTAGCAACTACCATACTCCTGTGGTTGTTGGGGGAATTAAATACGGCACCATTTCCACAGGCTTACCTGGCACACAATAAACATGACCTGCCTTTCAGCTCAGGGCCCTCAACTTGACTGCAGCATTTTCTATCCAGGAGTTGCTGCTGAATTCAAGGACCTGATCCATACTGGACCCCTAGATTCCTTCTCCCATTTATCCTTCTAACAGCCCAATGAGGCAGGTACTGTTATTAACACCCATTTTACAGATGGAGAGACTGAGGCAGAGAGAGATGAAGTGGTGGAGCCAGAATTTGGAGGCTCCCTGCCTTGTAGCCCTGTGTTCCAGCTTCTACAAAGAACCATCCTGACCCCAGGGGCAGGACAGAGGAAGGTTCATGCAGAGATCTTCACAACGCACAGAGCACCAGCCAAAGGTTTATTATGACTTCACCTCTCCAGGATGGGAGCCGGCAGCATCGGGGCCTTCAGTTAAGCTCCCTTGCCTCTGTCTGAGGGGAGCTGCCCTGCAGAGACCTTGGAGGTCACAAGTGGGGAGGGGCTGGAGCTCAAGGCATGAAGGCTGGAGCCTGGCCCAGTGGAGTCATTTCCTAGTCCCCAGCAAATTGGGCTCCTGTGGAAGTCTAATAGGAGACCTAAATGGTCAGGAGCGTGAACTTGAGCCAGGTTTGATTCAAACTCCTCCACTTACTAGCTGTGCCTTCCTGGATGTTTCTTAACCTCTCTGTGTCTCAGTTTCTGCATCTGTAAAAGGGAAATGATATCAATAGGACCTACTTCGTAAGATTGTTGGGAGGACTAAGTTAACATAGTGTATTACATAGTCAGCACCATGTCAGTATTTACTATTATTATTTTTATTTTTATCCTTATACCTATTCCTTGGAGGCTGGGGAGGGGGCTTCAGGAAGTCCCCTTATCTCCCTGAGCTGCACTTTCCTAACCTGACAGTGAGAATAATAATACCTGCCCCGTGTTCTTCACAGCTTGTTGTGAGCCTCAGAGGAGACAACTGGTGGGGAAGCAGCTTCTAGATTGTAGAATTCAATATAAACGGAAGGGAGTGGTGGTGTCACCGTTATTAGTAATAACTATAATTATTATGGAAATTAGTCAGCAGGTCCCAGAGGCATCTCCATCTTATCCACTCCCCTGCGTTTATGAGTGGGACTTGGAGTCTGGGGCTCCGGGTAGGCTCTGAGGCTGTCATTTGCAGAGGCAAGCTGGGCAGTGGGAAGGAGGATCACACGGAAGGTGGAGGCTGTGTGCGGAGGTGAGTGGAGCTGGACCACCCTCACCACTCACAACATCTCCAGGGGCCCGAGAGCTTTGAAGAACTGTTTGCAAGGGAATATGATCAGAGAAGCCCAGCATCAGCCTGACCTCCCTAAGTTGACCCTCAGCTGGGAAAAGGAGGGAGTGTCGTCCACGGCCTCCAAGCAGCCAGGCAGTGCTTTGGGCAGCCCAGTATTCATCAGGGTTACAGGCCAGACGGGACATGCAGGAGACCTTGTTAAGCCCGATTCCCTACAATTGATGAGCCTATTCATCCTAGCTTGGTGCCATTTTTAATAACATCATAACCATTTATTAGTGTCATCAGATAATTAGTCTTCTCCCTAGCCCATAGAAAGCATGGTAAAGGCTTGGCAATATTATTACTTCCTTATTAGGGATCTGAATGTAGGCATAAAGATGATGAATGCCCACCTTTGTAAGTATCTGCCCCCCGGGGCCCATTTGGAGGCCCTGGGTGGAGTCTCTGACCAGCAGGACTTAAAAAGCCCTTCCTGGCTACTCCCTGCTCGCCTCCGTCCCATGCCCCATGGTCTTCCAAGGGTTGCAGAGAAGGATGGGGTAGCTAGAGGATGCATCGCCTCCTGCTGACACACTCGCCTGCCCCAAGTCACCTTGAACTATAGGGGCAACAAACACAACCAGACATAGCAGCGATTATTCCCTCCATCCCCCATCTTTCTTCCAAATTTTGCTCTCTCTATATTTACTGCCTGCTTGTCTGTTTCCTCTTTCAAAAATCTTCTACTCACATCCGTGCCTTAAATTATTCCCACGTGTTTTGATGACTCTGGAATCTAACCGAAATGGGTTCAAATTCTGGGTCCAGCACATTTCAGCTGACAGAGGGAAAGTTATTCCATTTCTCTGGCCTCCATTTCCATATCTACGAAATGGGGACAATAAAAGAGCCTCCTGCCCAGCATTGGTGGGAAGATTTAATGAGATATGGCACCAAAATGCTTCGCCGAGTTCCCGGTGCTCAGTAAATGCTCAGTACACAGAAGCTGTCCCTCTCATCACTGTTCCTTCCAGGGACAGCCTCCCTATCTAAAGTATGTCCAAGATTGAATGTGATGGCGGTGGGAGGGTGGCCCCTCACCCATGGTCTTCCTGCCAGGCCACAGTAGTCCAGGACCTAGACCTTATCCCCACTGGATCCAAACAGGGAGCCTCGAGGAGCTGACTCACATTGATCAGACGCATAGGGAACTGAGGCACCCACCAAGGTGCCATCTTCTTACTTTACTTGGGGCATTGGCCTTTTCTGACACTGGGAGTCCCCATCTGCCATCCAGAGCTTCTGTGTCCCGGCACCAGGTGCCCAGGAGCCCACTTAGGGAGAGTGCAGAGGCAGAACCCCTAGAGTGGAGAGCCTGGAGCCAAGAGGAGGGCTGCTGCTGGAAAAGGAGGAAAGAGGCAGGCCTCAAAGAGTCTCAGGTGCTGAACCGAGGAACTGGACTTTAATCCCGAGGGCTGTGGAGAATTTGAGCCCACTGAAGTGGAGCCAGGGGGTGACATCAACTTGGCACTTGAGGAAGGTCACTCTGCTGCTGGGCCAAACCTGAGCCAGTATGAAGGCCATTGCTGGGACCTGAGCAGGGCGAGCATGGTGGCCTCACTCAGAGTGCTGCTGTAGGAAAGGAGGGAAGTTGATGCACAGCCAGCAGACAAGCAGGTGGAACCGATGAGGCTGGCGATTGGTTGGATGGAGGAGGCAGGGATAAGGGAGGCGTCACGGACAGGGCATGGAATTCTACTCAGACAGTTAAGGAGGTGATGGTGTCCTGCTCACATCAAAAGCCCCCTGGAGAAATTTGAGGATTTGGAAACATAGTGAGACCCATTTGGGATGTGTTGGGATTGGGGTCCTCGTAGATGGCTGGCCCTGTGGCTGGGCACTTGGAGGAAGGAGCAGGGCTGGAGGCTGAGCTCTAGGAGTCATCAGCACATTCTGTAGGGAGCCTGGGAGGTGGAGACGAGAGCTGCTCAGGGAGAGCAGAGATAAGGACCTGGGGTGGGACCCTGAATGGCACAGATGAAAGGGTGGAAGCCACAAGATGCCTAGGCTGGCAAGGCTGGAGGGGAAGGAGGAGAATCAGGAGAGCGTGAGGTGAAGGAGGCCCAAGGAGGAGAGGCTACTAGAAAGGGGGTAGGGTCACTGGCCGCAAGGTCAAGGGAGATGAGGAATGAGCATCCACGAGTTGGCACAAGCGTTACCTCCTGGGGGTACAAGGTCAGCCCCAGCAGGGTCCTTGAGTGCTCCTGTTCTCAAATTTCACCCTCGGAGACCCAGGATTCTGTCCTGGCTGCTCTCCCAGCCCCCTGCATCAGAGCAGGAGGAAGGCTAATAGGGATGCCTAAAAGCTCTGCAGGCCTCGGAAAATTCATTCTTTTCTCTCTAAGTTGTTACATCTCACTGCAGTATGGATGGCCAGATAAGAAGTTTTCCCTGCCTCATAGATGGGGCTGGACCAAGATGAAGCATGGAACACAATGGAGACAAGGAGTCATCACGGGTAGCCTTAACATATTGTACACTTTCCTATGGAGAAGTTGCACCACCCACACATTCCCTCTGCTTCCCAGTAACACTGAGTGCAGACCAGGGAGATTGGCACAGCTAGAAGTGCCCATTTCCCTGTGTGACTCTTCTTACCGATGGGGAGCACCTGATGGGCCAAACTTGGCTGCTGCCCCAACACCTGGCATGGGCTGGACATACACAGAGCATCCTCACTGAATGAGGGATATGTGGGTGAACACATGGGCTTGCATGCTTTGCCCAGAGGCATGGTGGTTGTGGGGTCATGACTAGCTAGCTTCCCAGCCGTGATGTGTGAGAGGAGGGTCTCATGTCAAGGCCATGACCCCATTGCCCACTGTGCCCACCATCTTCCAACTGGAAGCAGATCTGGGTTCTGGCCCGCATGTATGGGTGTCAGGAGGAGCCTCACACCCTTGTTTGTGTGGCCAGGAAATGCTCTGCCCAAGCTACCTTCTTTGGGCTGGGCCAGCACACTTGCAAGCAAAGCTTGCTGGGAGCTCCCCTAGGGCACGTCAGAATCCTGGAGGAGACAGGGCAGTAGAGGGCAGGGGAAACTGCAAAGCTGGACTCTTGTTGGAGCAGCCAGGTTGCCCAGAGCAATGACTGTGGAGCCCTGGGGGAGCTCGGGATGTCTCCAGGGTCTGTCTGGGGAAACCAGGGAAACAGGTGAGGGGTGCAGGAGGGACTTGGGGCCCCATGGAGAGTCACCACAGAACTGTCAGCTCCAGAATTCAGTGAGCAGAGACCAGCCTGGGGAAAGGCCTGGAAAGAGCCTGGCAGGGGGTCCAGGTCCAGACAAACAGGTGTAGGAGAGCAAGAGGGCTTCAGGGATGAAGGGAGTATTGGGGGAAACTGAGGTCAGAAGGAGCAGCTGAAACATGCAAACTCCTCTGCTGAGGATCATTCGTTCTTTCATCAATTCCATGAAACTTTATTGAGCAATGTCTCAGCCTGGGAGCCTGCAGAGCAGAGCCTGAGGCAGGGAATTATGCCATTACTCAATTAGGGGTTGTGATGCCAGGGGGAGAATGAGGGGCAGGGCAAGGGATGTGGAGCAGGAAGGAAGAAAGCAACACAAGGATGTGTTATTGAGCTGGTTGCCATAGAGGGCGACTAATTTCTCAGTCTATGAGTCTGGCCCCTGGAAATGCCTTGCGAAGTGTGTCTCAGGACCATCTCTTGGGGTAAGCAGAGAAAGGGAAAACAGGTTTATCCACTGGCTCCTGACTCCCATGCATTCTGGGTTCGGCATGGTGGGCATGGGAGCCAATCGGGATCTTGCAGCAGCATCTATGAGAAGCCGCAGGGCTGGAGGCCAGAGGTGGCCAGTTGGGCAGGCGTTGAGATGCTGTCAGATTGGACCTGCGTGAGGTTGGCCGGAGCCAGAGGATCTGAAAGTCTGCGTGAGAGGGGTCTGAGCCCAGCCCCGACTGATAATGTGCCAGACCTGGGGACTAGGGAGTAGGGGTGACCCAGGCAGACATGGTCCTTACCCTCCAGGGACAAACAGTGAATCAGACAAGTGAGATTTCATTAAGATTTTGACCAGTGCTGCAAAGATAGAGGGAAGATAGAGGGCTTTGGGAGTATAACCCCGAAGAAGAGGCCTCAGGCTTCCCTGAGGAAGTGACTCTTAGGCTGCGACCCGAAGAATGAGGAAGAGATGTCCCAGGCAGGTCTAAGACACATGCCTGGGTGGATGGCGGAGGCTGCTGAAGTCTCCACCTGGTCAGGGCCTGGCTGGGGCTGTAGCTGAGTGCATGGAGTCCTGGAGCACTGGCAGGACTGTGCTGGGGTTGGCCCTGGACAGACAGCACCCTTGTGGACATGTAGGGAGTGGGGAGGGGATTCTTTTAGAGATGGTGATAGAGATTGTGGTGCATTCTTTGGAGTGTGCTCTGAAGCAGGGAAATCCCATGGAGCCTTCCTAAGAGACAGGCACAGGCTGGTCCCCATGGGGACTCAGGAACCAGGCAGTTCTCCCAGGCTTGGGAGAGGCACACCCGCCCTTTCTCACTGTCAGACATCCGTCAGCTCAGGAGGCCTGTGTGCCAACCACAGGGACATGACTCACTGGTTGACATGAATTTTCTAGCACCTGTTCCCCATCTATTTAGATATATGTGGGCTTTTCAGGGTGCTGTTTTCCAACATTATCGATGGCCACCGTGCTAATTGTTGAGTTTGACAGCTAGCTGGCAGGTCATCCACAGATATTCTCTCTGACTTGTTATCCCCCTTCCCCTACTCCCCTTTCCCTGCCCTGCCAACTCAGGAGGGTGGCACTCCTGAGATAGCGCCTGTTGGGGGGCTCTCTTTTAAACCTCCAGTGCTCCCAGTGACTGATTTATTCATTTCTTCAATAAATCTATCGAGTCAGGCCCCATGATAGCAGCCGTGGATACAGGGGTGAACAAAATAGGCAGGATCCCTTCCCTGATCCTCAAGATCCTACACTCTAGTGGAAGAAATGGGCAATTATCTGTGAACATATGAACAGATATAAATATTCAATAAGGGCGAGTGTTCTGGGCAAGGAATGTGGCTGGGTGGAAGAGCTTCCCTGGCTCCCAGACTGGGGCGTGGGCTGACAGGTCCTGTAGATCAGACAGCAGTGAGGAGTCACTGTGACCCAGCCCAGGAAACTTTGGGGGAAGATCTTGGAGACTTGAGAGGTAGGAGCTAGCCATGCCCTGTCCCCTTCAAGAGCAGCAGTCAGAGGAATCCAGGAAGGGCATCTGGTTATGCAGCAGAAGCTGGTGATGAGGTTTGGGTAAAGAAGGACATGGATTTGGGAAGTTGTCCCCCAACCCCAGTTATGGCCATGGCACTGTGAACTCTGGTTTCCCAGCCTCCAGGTGGGTTGGCAGGTGTGATGGGAAGATCTGTTATCAAAGACACACTACCATGGCCCCCACTGTGTCCCGTCTTCCTCTCAACTAGGAACTAGACCTTGGTTCTGGTCTTCATGTGTTGGCCCCAACTCCTGTCTGCAGTGCCAGGGAAGGCTCCACCCAATCCCACTGCCCCTGGCTAGAGCAGGGCTCTTTAGAGCTGGACATGCTGGGAGCTCACCTGGGGGCAGGGGAAAGAGATGGGCTCCAAAGCTGGACCCTCCCAGGCCAGCCAGGTTGCCCAGGGCAGTGACTGGGGAGCTCTGTGGAGCTGAGGATTCACCAAGACCTCTCTGAGGTGGGAATGAGGGCAGGTGAGGGCTGTCAGTGCTAGGGTCCACTGACAGGTCAGAAGGAAGAGGGGTAGCAACGTTCAGGTGGATTCATCAGGGGCCAGGGCACAAGCAGCAGGCTCTAAACTCTGGAGAGAGGCGGGCAGGGGACAGGATCAGGTGAACCGGCGGGAGTTAGTGCAGGGGACCTGAGGCCAGAGCTTAGCCCATTAGGCTGGGGTAAGCAGAGCCCTTGGGGGTATTTTGATGCTCATTCTTTCAGCAAAATTTGATTGAGCCCCTACTTTGTGCCAGGCTTTGTGTTAATCCTTAGAGACACATCAGTGAGTGAAATAAGCTCATTCCCCACGCTCCTGGACTGTATATCCTGGCAGAGGAGCTGGGCATCCCACAGTGGCTTACAAATAAGAAGTCCATAGTGATAAAGGCACAGAGGAACAGTGCGGGGACTACAGGAGTGTGTAACCAGGACCTAGCCTGGGGGCAGGGGGGCTCAGTGCCTTCAGCTCCCTTGGGCTGTGCTAGGGCAGGCCCTGCCCTGTCTGGGCTAATACGACTGTCAGGGAATGAGGTGCGGGGAGAGAACTTGCAGTGATGGGACATGGAGCCTATGGTGCATCCAACCTGGGGACCCCTATGGGGTCTATGAAGCAGGTAAGACCTACCCATCCTTCCCGAAGGACAGAGGCACAGGGATGGAGCTTGCTGGGTCTCAGGAACTGGGCTATATCCTCTCAGGCCCAGGAA
Source organism: Theropithecus gelada (assembly GCF_003255815.1). NCBI lineage: Eukaryota > Metazoa > Chordata > Mammalia > Primates > Cercopithecidae > Theropithecus > Theropithecus gelada. The sequence goes on along the minus strand of NC_037668.1, from coordinate 64,527,438 downwards.
GGGTACACACATCTTTCCTCACTGTTAAGCAGTGAGGCTGCTGCCAGCTCAGGAAACCAGTGAATGAATCACAGGTACTAGTAGTTGACCCATCGGTTGACACTTATGAATGAGCTAGCACCTGTTTCCCCTCTGTTCGAATGTGTGGACTGTTCAGGGTGTTGGTTTGTCAGGTTCATGTCCAGGGCCCTTCAGGGACACAGTGTGTTCTTAAGCTTGAAGGCTGTGGCTCAGCCACAGACACCATCTGTGACTTGCTTTATCCTCTTGTAAATGGCCATGTGCTCTGCGAGCTGACTCAGAGGACACGCTCGCTGGGTGCTTCGTCTAAACCAGCAACATCCTACTCATTCATTCACAGAGTCTCTACGAAAGGCCTATTATGTGCCAGACACTGTGCCAGCCATGGGGCACACAACGGTGAAAAGGTGACAGGCTCTGGCCTCACTCTCCTGAGCTCATGGTCGGGGGGGTTGGAAACACCCAGAGAATCAGCCAATGCCTCTAAAATCACAACTGTGATCAGTGCTGGGAGCGACAAGTGCCTGGTGTGATGACAGCAGTCACCAGGGAGTCCTGATTTCCTCTGAGGCTTGTGTCTGTGGAAGCGATGATTGGGCTGAGATCTGAAGCAGAAGTCAGCATTCACTAGACAAAGAGTTTGGGGAGGAAGAGGTTCCGGGTGGAGAACAGTGCATGTGCAGCATCCGGAGGTAAGAGAGAGAACATGGATCAGAGGGGCTGCAGGAAGGCTGGGAGGAAGACAGGAGGGGAGGACAATGTGAGAAATGTGGGAGAGCCTTTCAATGCAGCAGCCACCAGCCACGGGGGGTTATTTAATTTTAAGCTTTAATTAATTAAAATTCAATTAAAGTATAAATTCAGTTCCTTAGTCTTACCAGCCACATTTCAAATGCTTGACAGCCACGTGTGGCCCACAGTTGCCATATTGGGTAGTGCAGATAGAGAACCTTTTCATCGTTGCAGGAAGCTCTGTTGGACAGCACTGGACTAGATCATGCATGGCTGTAAGCAACCCTAGTAAGAATTTTTTTATCCTAAGGGCATTAGGAAGTCCTGACCTACTTTAATTAGTACCATGGATAGGGACAGATTCTAGTTGGAGAAACACCACTTTGGGAAAAGAGCAGAAGGTGAATTCCATGATGCCACATACCAGAGAGGTGGGCGGGATGCCAGCAGAGTCCCTGGGGAAGAGTCCCGTATGCATGGCAGGAGTGAGGCTGGTTTACTTAGGCAGCTGTGGAAGCAGCAGAGGGACCTGGAGGTGGCAAGGGTATACCAGCAGCTTTCTGCAGCTGCAAGGCTCCCAAGCCAGGCAATGTGAAGTGCATGCTGGGAAGCCCCATGGTCAGGAGCCAGAGTCAAGTTCAGGTCTCTGGGAATGCAACACTGGGCTCAGGACAAGGCAGGGTGAGTCCAGCCATGAAGCTTGCCCTTCAGAGTGGGACAGGTGCTAGGGTGGGGACAGCAGCAGGCTGTGGAAGGAGCCCCATGCATGCTGCACAGGGTCTAAGTGGCAGGTATGTTAGTTCCCTAGAGCTGCCACATCAAATGGCCATGAACCACCAGTGCTGGAGGTCAGAAATGAGAAATGAAGGTGATAGCAGGGCTGTTTCCTTTCGGAGGCTCTGAAGGAGAACCTGTTCCATGCTTCCCTCCGGTCTTCTGGTGTGGCTGGCAGTCCCTGGTGCTTTTGGCTTGTATCTGCTATTCCAGTCTCTGCCTCCAGCATCACATGGCCTTCTCCATGTGTATCTGTGCATCCTCTTTTCCTCTTCTTTTTCTTTTTTTTTTTTTTTTTTTTTTTTTTTTGAGACGGAATCTTGCTCTGTCGCCCAGGCTGGAGTGCAGTGGTGTGATCTCTTCTCACTGCAACCCTCGCCTCCCAGTTCAAGCAATTTTTTCCCTGCCTCAGCCTCCCAAGTAGCTGGGATTACACGTGCATGCCACCACGCCCAGCTAATTTTTATATTTTTAGTAGAGACAGGGTTTTGCCATGTGGGCCAGGCTGGTCTCGAACTCCTGACCTCAAGTGATCCACCCACCTCGGCCTCCCAAAGTGCTAGGATTACAGGCGTGAGGCACTGCACCCGGCCTCCTCTTTTTCTCTTCTTATACGGGCACCAGTCATTGGATTTGGGGCCCACCTTCATTCAGTATAACTTAATTTTAACTTGATTTCATCTGCAAAAACCTTATTTCCAAATAAGATCACACTCACTGGTATCAGGGGTTAGTATTTGAACATAATGTGGGGGGACGTAATTCAATCCACTACGTGTGGCTTGCATGGTAGAGTGGTAAAATGTTGGGCTTTTAGATCACAATGAACTGGGTCCAAGTACTGGCTCAGCCACTTACCAGTTTAAACGAGCCTCCTAGCCTGATTAAGCCACCCTGTCCCCATCTGGAATATGGCGAGGATGTTGACCACCTGGCAGGGATACTGGGAAGATGGCATAGGCATAGGCAGCATATGCAGTACACTGAGTCATGCTTGGCATGTTCAATGGGGATCCCAAGTAAGAGGCGGAACACGGAGATGAGGAATCTGGTAAGCACTATACTTGGGAATCCAATCAGGCAGCTTGCAGCAGGGACACCAGACACAGGCAGCAAGCTGGGAGTCAGAGGCCAGATCTCAGACCCTTGGGAGGACCCCTGTCCTAAGAGAAGGCTGATCAGTGACAAGTTGTTAGAGCTGGGACCACAGTCCCAACCCCATTCCTGGTAGGAAGATGTCCAGGTTTTAGTCTGGAGTACAAGGCAGGTTTCAACCAGCAGCCAGGGTATCTGGAGACTGAGGACCAAAAGATGGAGCTATAGCAGGTTGAATTGTTCTTACCTTCAAGGGTGTGATAGAGCGGGTGGAGCCAGGTGACCTCATGCAAGGATAGAGGAGACTGGGAGGAGGAGGAGCCAGGAGGGCCCCAACAGATTCTTGGTAACTGGAAAGCTGCTTATGGGGATGAAGTAGTGTCCTGGGAAGACCATCCTGCCTGCTCCAGAGGTTTAGAAATAATACAGAAAGGTCCTTGGTGAGGCAGGAGAGCTAACAAAACACCCATTAGACCAATGAAAGTGTTGTACAAGTCAGGGGTTTGATGTCGTTCAAGGACATGATTGCTGTAAATATTATAGCAAAGACCAAGGAGCTTCTCTTCAAGCCTCAGTTTCCTTCTGTTAAAAAAAAATGTGGGGTTGGAATAGATGTATTCCTCGAATAGACTTGAAGTTCTCTCATCCACCTCTGACAGCCTATGATTTTATGAATCATCCTCAAAGAAAACTTGCACAAGTGGGAAGAGCCTGCCAAGATTGGGCCTTTCATTCTGAGTAATGAACTGAAACAGCAAAGGCTTGACATCTGTTCCCATCTTTCAAGGGAAGTTGGACAAAATAATGCCTTTTTCAGGGAAATCGTAACCAACGGTGAAATGTAGTATTTTCTGCCTTAACCAGAAACGAAGTGGAGAACTCCAGCCTTCCTGAAGCCCAAGAGAAAACACAGATCCAAACTCCCAGTGAAGGTTATATTGGCCAGTTGTCTTGCCACCGTAGGTACAGAATGCTGTGGATGCCTTGGTCTCCTGACCCCATTAAAACCAAAGAGCAGGAAGAATGGCAGGGAGGTTTCAAAGGCTCTGAGAATCTGGGGGAAGGGCTGGCCAGAAGGCCAATCACCTGTGGCCATGTGATTAGCTTTCTCACCAGCCTTTGGAATAATCATTGGCTACACACACCTCAGTCCCCCAGCCATAACTCTCTTATCCAACTTGCCATCAAAAGTCAAAGGAAGATTCATCACCACCATTGACTTTGAGGTTCTTCCCAAGAATCCACTCCATTTCCAGAGACGAGTTCCAAAGGCATTTTGAGCAATGATAGTGAATTTGGAGTGAGAACAAAACCTTCCAAAGCAATATACAGTCAAGCATCACTTAACAACGGGAATACATTCTAAGAAATGTCATTAGGCATTTTCATCGTAGTTGGAACATCATAGGCTATACTTCCACACACCTAGATGGTAGCGCCTACTATACACCTCAGCTATATGGTATGGCCTATTGCTCCTAGGTACACACCTGTACAGCATGCTACTCTACTGAATACTGTAGGCATTTGTGTATGGAAACTTATCTAAACATAGAAAAGGTGCAGCAAAAATAGTATTATCATCTTATGGGACCACTATTGTATATGCAGTCCACTGTTGACCAAGACAGTTAGGCAGCACATGACTGGACTTTGAAGGGACAGGATTTGGGGACGCCAAGTTCTGAAATCAAAGGGCCCTCTATATCTCTGTCATGTCAACATTACAGAGAATCCTAGATCTTTAGGACTGAAAAGAACCTTTCAGGGTATCTCACTCAGGCTCCCACCCCACCAAGGGATCCTGTCTATAGCCCCAGCAAGAGCTCACTCAACTGGAAGCTCCATGACACCAGGGACTCAGTCTCTTGCTCACCACTCTATGCCCTCCCTAATAGTTCTTTTTTTTTCTGCTTTCTTTTGTACACACCCTGAACTGAGAGGACTCCGGGAGCTGGGGTGGCAGCAGCTTACCCCGTTCATTCTTCTTCTGCCTTCAGCCAGGCAAATCCCAACTCACACATTCAGACATTTACAAAAGAAAGAGCCTTTATAATAGGCTGCGCCTCCCCCATCTTTCCCAGGTTCTGAAGGTCATCAAATCCTTGGACTCCAAGTGTCAATGATGGGGTGTAGGGGCTGCCTTTAGAAGGGGAAACATTGGGTGGGCAGTGTCAAAGTTGTATTTCCCAGCTGCTCCCAGCAGGGAGCACCTGCAGAGCTGTCCAGAAGCTGCGATTCCACCCATACTAGCCCTGCTCTCCTTGACATCTGATTTTGAATGGATTGCTAGTGCCTGTTCTAAGATGAGTGAAGTCAGAGCTACTGTTAGCAGATACCCTTTATTAAACAGTTTGATTAACGACCATCTCCCCTACTAGACTGTAAGCTCCATGAGGGCAGAAGTCATGTCTTTGGGTCAGCTCTGTATCCCTGGTGTCTGTTGGATTTCATGACACAATGAGTGGTTGAATGGAGTTGGACCAAGTCAGTGGATGGCCACCTAGAGGTATTGCCTTGGAAAGGGGTTTCAGAGGGAGGTTACCCCCTTGCCGAGAAGGTCTTTAATGCTGGTTGTTAGACCCCAGCCTCCCTTTCTGTCCTGTCCTATGTGAGGAAGGGAAGTGATAACTTAGTTCACATTCTGAAATGTAAATATCCACAGAAGCCCCAGGAGCAGCCTCTCAGAGGGGAAGGTTATTAATTAACAAATATTCCAGAGGCTGAGATAGGGCTTGGGGATGGAGAAAAGAAGCAGAGACTCCGCCCCAGCTCCAGCCGAACTCGGGAACTCACAGGCACGTAAGCAGGTCAGACACAAGATCACACGGGGCACAGACCACCATTCAAGCAGAGCAGAGCTGGCTTCATGGAAGTTGAGATGGAGGCTGCAAGGGAGGGTTTCTGGAAGAGGCAGGATGTGCAGAGGAAGGCAGACAGTGGTGGGAATGAAACTACAGGAAGAGGACATCCTAAACAGTGTGGGATGTGCAGAGCATGGGGCTGAAGGAGGGGCTGTGGTAAGCAGGAAGTGGTTTAATTGGGGCCTCGTGGGGGAGGATGCCAATGGGGTCTTGGAAAGAGGGGATGGGAATGAAGGAATCTAGATTTCTAATCAGGAAAAGCTCAGACCAAAGAATCGAACTTGAATTCTTCCCCTTATTAAAATTGTGATGGGCTAAAATTTATTAACGTAGCATTCCTAGTATTACCCCACCCCCTTCTTTCCCGCTCCACACCACCTCCTATTAATAAGGGCCCTGGATTTGCTTCTTTTGTTTCCTTTTTTTTTTTTTTTTTTATTTTTCGAAACAAGCTCTCACTCTGTTGCCCAGGCTGGAGTACTGTGGCACGATCACGGCTCACTGCAGCCTCTACCTCCCAGCCTCAAGCAGTCCTCCCACCCCAGCCTCCCAAGTAGCTGGGACTACAGGCACGTGCCACTGTACCCAGCTAACTTTTCAATTTTTTGTAGAGATGGAGTCTCACTATGTTATGTAGGCTATTCTCAAACCCCGGGGCTCAAACGATCCTCCCGCCTCAGCCTCCCATAGTGCTGGGATTACAGGTATGAGCCACAGCACCCAGCCTGCCTGTCTAGTTTCTCCCAAGGAGGGTATTATCTTTGCCGAACTTGTGTTTGGAGGGCTTTTAGGATATATAGAATATCCAGAATGTGGTGAAGCAGTTGAGAAGTAGATGGGAGAGGAAAGCAGAATTAAATAGGCATTCTGGTGCGTTCTATGTCCTCTTTGTGGTTTTGAAAGACACAAATAAAAAGCATGAGCTATTTTTGAATGTTTGTGGGTTACTGAACTGTATTTATTTGACAAAGCACCATTTTGAGAAGGGAGCACGTGGGTTACAGCTTTAATAGAGTTCCATTCTCTGCATGTTTATTCCACCACTCTCTTCTTCAAGACCATGAGCTCTTAGAGAGCAGAGGTTAAGTTAAATTCATCACTGTCTCCCCAGCACCCTGACCTGGCCCTCAAGGAGGGTTAGTAAATGTGGAAACAGAAGAGCGGTTAGTGACCCGGGGCTGAGACAACTGACTTCACCCTCATCTCTCCTCCAGCAAGGGTGTTCTGTCTCTCGCTATTCTGAGACTTTGCTCAGTCTGTCTCTCTCTCTGTGTGTGTCTGGTTTCAGAAGGCAGATCTGGCCGTGGCCCCCCTGACCATCACTCATGTTCGAGAGAAGGCCATCGACTTCTCCAAGCCCTTCATGACACTCGGTGTGAGCATCCTGTATCGAAAGCCCAATGGCACCAACCCCAGCGTTTTCTCCTTCCTCAATCCCCTGTCCCCAGACATCTGGATGTATGTACTCCTCGCCTACCTGGGGGTCAGCTGTGTCCTCTTCGTCATCGCCAGGTAAGGCAATTCCTTGGCCAGATGTCGGGCCCAAGGTTGAAGGTTTAGGGGCCAGGCAGGTCCTCACCTCCTCAGCCCCTGGCACAGAAGGCCCAAGGCTCAGGCCACTGCTATGCCCACTCCTCTTCTACACCCTATGGCTCAGATTCCTTTATATCCCTCAGGGAACTTTCCATGCCTTGTCCCTCCCCACCCCCAGGCTTGAATCACCTGATCCTCACCCTGGTCTGTGTCTATAACCCTGAGATGCTGCAGTTGCACCTCAGGTCCCATTAGCAGGCTTGAAGAGGTCAAGTGGTTGCCCAAAGCTGCACCACGTGAGCCAGGCACCTGGTGCAGCAGACTCAGGACATTGAGTGGCCCCGTGGGTAGCTTAGAACTTGGAAAACAGGATGCGTCTATCCACGCCACAACAGTAGGGGGAACAGTGCCCAATAAACTCACACCATCCCCAGATGCAGAAACGAGGCACACATACACACATTCCTGTCTGGGCTCCATGCTAGCAACATGCTTGCACATTTTGTTGTTCACATAAGTAGACACGGCGCACCCTTGCTGGTGGGTGGTAGGAGGAGGTCACTAGGGGACAGGTTTTGCCCAGTGTTTGGTGAACACCCAGTGTTTGCCAAGCACTGTGCTCTGCACTTTACAGCCTCCCTTGAAGAGGAGACACCTGAGACTCAGAAAGTCTCACCACTTGCCAAGGTCATACAAGCAATAGGTGACACTTGCAGCATTTGACTGTGGGGGTCACCAAGCCTTTTGTCTATGACCCACATCTCCGTCCAGTGGTCCGCCCCTGCCTCGGGTTGGTGGCTGCTGGGGCCTGCTCCCCACGGCTTTCCAGTGGAGCCCTCTGCCTTCTCTCTCCGGTCTCCAGCCCCAGCCCCTGATCTGGTCCTTTTTTTTCTCTAAATCCTAACAAAGTGCAAAGAGAGACTTCTCTGGAGAGGCAATTTGAGATCCAACGACTTGGCGTTTTCAGCCTTTTTTTTCCTCCAGAGCCTTCTTTAAAAGCCGCCCTCCCCCCACTTCACTCCCTTCCGCTCCCTCCTCCCACACTGCGAGAGACTAAAGGGAAGGCTGTGAGTGATGCAATGTCCCGCTCCCCAGACCCTGTGCTGCCGGAGGCCTGGAGCTGCCGTGCTGGCCTCGCCCTGCCTGGTGGGCACAGCAGCAGCCAAGCCTGCCACAGAGAGGCCTTCATTTGTGCCTCTTGTCTCTAATGGTCTAACAAGCCTTTGAAAGCCAGGAGCCACTCTCCAGAGCTCACACCATGATTTTAGCAGCTCCAGTGGTCCTCCCACCCCTTCGGGCTTTTCCAGCATCCGCTCTGCCCTTTTGATGTGTGTCCCATCCCTCTCTCATTCCTGGCCCTTCACCAGCACGCCTGCTTTCACCCTGCCTCCTGGCTAGGAAGGTGGGAGCCTCCTTCCCAAGGTTAGGCTGGGAGACTTTCTAGAAGAGATGGGTTTCCTAGAGCTGCTGGAATGATAGGAGACCCCTGAGAAGAGAGGAGAGGGACAAGAGTTTTGGCCACAGAGCTAGGAAGAGCTTCAGAGTGCACTTGTCACCTTGCCCAGCACCCACACAACACCACTCACACCTCTTGAGATGGGTATAATTATCACCAGTTTATAGAAGCAGAAACTGAGGCTTGGAGAGGTTAAGTAATTGCCCAGAATCAGAAGGCATTTCTTTGGCAGAGTTGGGCTTCAAACCCAGACCGGTCCAACTTTATATCAAGGGTGGCAAACGCAAGTACCTGCCAGGGCCAAAGGGAGTGAAGCAGGCATAGTGATAGGCAGTGGAGAGTGGTAGAGACTAAGGCACCCTGGAGAGCTCACCCGGCTGAAGGGGGCAGCCGCTGCTCAGCTCCAACAGGCTGTACCAGGCAGAGATGCAGGGCCAAATTGCAGAGCTCATGATTTTGAGAGAGAGATTTGGATTTTTATGTGATGTCTCTCGGTTTTTCTGTGTGGCCACTAGTTGAATTTTTTATAACACTGGCAGGATCAAGCACAACATATCTGTGGGGTGAATGCGGCCATCTCCCCTTCACTCCCGGTGACCATGCTGGCTGAAGGAGATCTGGACACAGCTGCCCACAGTTCTAAGAGATAGGGCCTGGGAAGGGTGGGCAGGTGTCCAGGTCCACTCTGGGACAACTCCAGGTTGGCACGGGACTGTCCATCTTGCACACTGGCCTGGCCTGGTCTGTTTGGCCCGCCTCTGGGGACCAGGCATTGCGCAAGGCCTTTCGCTGCCACCAAGATATTCGACTTCATGCCTGGTGAGGTAGGAGGAAACAGGAAGGGAGCCCAGGGTGTGCCTTCTCACTGCAGAGAGCAGGACAGTTGGCACTCGTGACAGGGGATGATCCTAAGTGCCTGACCCAGAAGGCAGGGCTGAGGGTGAGCAGCCCATCTAGCTCCTGGGAGCCACATTGCTGCCAAATCTGGGTTGAGTATCCAAGGGAAGCAAGAGCTTTGGCCACAGTGGATGCCCTGTCTACACCTCCACACTCCAGCTGGGGATGGAATGTAACCTTCCCTGTGGAGACAGAGTGTCTCCAGGTCAACTTCTAACTCCTGTTTACTCTCAAGACTGGAGAAGCCCTTGCAGCCACAAGCTACAAATCCAAGGTCTACCATTAACTCCAGGTGACACCTTCCCTCCTTGTCCAGCGACCATCCCACTCCTCTTCTCTCCTGTGGCCGAGGAGGGTTAGAGCCTGGACGCTGTGTCCCACTGACTGCAGGATCCTTGTGGCCTCTGCATCTGTAAAATGGGCACCCTGCAGGCTTTCACCTCTCAGGAGGTGGTGAGGACCCCGGCCTGTAACAGCATTTGATAGCCAAGAAGCCCATTCTAGAACCAGTTATTTTTATTATGATAAGCAGTTCCACCCCTGGAACTTCATCCTGTTGAAACATCACCATTGAGCCACACATTAGCATTCTCCCAAATCTAGAAAGCCTTTGCAGCCAAGCCCCAGAAGACAAGGCCACCCTTGGGCATCAGGGCCCACAGAGGTGTGTCCAAGGATGCTTTTCCAGCAGAGTGCACCACAGTTGGAAAGAGAGGACAGCTTAAGTGCCCATCAGTCAAGGCATGGTTAGAAATACCTGCAGAGTGGTTACAGAGCATGAGGTAGATCTGGAAGAACTGACCTGAAAAGAGGCTGGTAACATTAAATGAAAAACAAAGTTATCGGACAGTATAGTGGTATGATAGGGGATTTTTTTGTTAAAAGTATCATATATGTCATATATTTGTGTATGTGTGCCTGGTACATGTAAAGAGCAGGACTCAGGAGATCTCATCAGAAATTGGCTTTATTTTGTCTGCCTCCCACCTTCCAGGGTGTTCAGAGGTGGGTGCTCTTCCCACGGCCCCCTCCAGCAGGGCCTCCCTTCGTGGGCCACTACCCACTCAGCCCCTGGTCCTCCAGCGGCCTGTGCCCCATGGCCTCTCCCTGTTGGAATCCCATTGCCTTCCAGGATGGGAGTCAAAGTCAGCCTGGGCTGGATCTATCTTCTGCATGGGTCCATCTGGTCCAGGGGAAGCACTGTGGACCCAGCGTCCTGAGGCCTGGTGGTGTCTGGGCCTGCAGGCCAATGTCGTGCAGCAGGGACTTGCCTGATTCCACTGACAGAGCACCCATCAGCCCGACCCCTGCCCTTCACACTTCCCAGGTCCATCTGCTCAGTTACAGGACCAGGCACTGAGCTGCCTCACCCCCTGGGAAGCCCCTCTCCCTCGATGTGGTAGAGGAAGCGGGAGCTCTGGACACCCAACTCTCCAAAGGCTCTCTCCAAAAACCCTTCTCACAATAGCCTCTCATCTCTGCTTTCTCCATCCTAGATCTCTTCCCTGTGGGTTTTAGAGCCTCTAACCAGTTTGTGGCCATTTCCTTTGAAGATCCCTGTCTTGGTTTGAAACCTTTCTTCAGGATTTCCTATTTGAGGGATCTTCCCACTTCATGAAAATAAAATTCTTTCCACATAACCACTGGTAATCAATGTATTATATATTCCAGCTTTTAGAAGGGAGACAGAAAAGAGAGGTCACAACATCACACTTAAAGGGCATTGCACTTTAAAAAATGAAACAAAATTCCACTGGACTTGTCTCCCCTTCCAAATGTGTCCTCTCAGCATCCTAAAACCTCCCCCACAAACCTAGAGACAATGTCCACCAGTGTGGGACTTTTTCCAGGACTTTTTCCAGGGTCCTCTCAAGCTTCTTTTTTTTTTTTTTTTTTTTTTTTTTTTCGAGACGGAGTGCAGTGGCCACATCTCAGCTCACTGCAAGCTCCGCCTCCCGGGTTCACGCCATTCTCCTGCCTCAGCCTCCCGAGTAGCTGGGACTACAGGTGCCTGCCACCTCGCCCGGCTAGTTTTTTTAGTAGAGACGGGGTTTCACCATGTTAGCCAGGATGGTCTCGATCTCCTGACCTCGTGATCCGCCTGTCTCGGCCTCCCAAAGTGCTGGGATTACAGGCTTGAGCCACCGCTCCCGGCCTCAAGCTTCTTTAAACATAGATATCCTCAACTGGAACTCACACAGTGAACAAAAACTCCCTTCAGTTCAGTAATCAGGACTCCTCTTCCTTAGAAGGCAGTAGGGGGCTTTAAGTAATCATTTTTTCCCTGTCATATATGTATTTGTATATTCAAAGACAAAAATCTAAAAAATTATATAACGCATTGTTCTCTCCAGGGGATAGGATGCTGGAGTACATTCACTTTCAGATTGTATTCGTCTATACTGTCTGAATATTTTATAAAATGTGTCTTCTGCTTTTTTTCCCGTTTTAAGGTTTTTTATTATGCCCAAAACTCAAAAGCATGTTCTCACTTTTAAAAATTTATATAATGCAGATAGAGCAATTGGCCTTCCTGAAATTCCTTCTGCTGTTTTGATGCCCCTCCCCAGAGGTAAACACTGATATTTTTTTATCTAGAGACCCTTTCAGACCCTTTAGTATACATTTGCATATGAGTATACATAAAGCACTGAATAGTTATGTCTTTAGGAATCTGTTTATATAAGTGTGGTCATATTGTTCTTATTTTCTATTGCTTTTAATACATTGCTTTTAATATTTTTATTGCTTAGATCTTCAACAATATGTGTTGAAGATCTTTCCCCACCAGCACATCTCAAGTATCTCATTCTCTTTTAGCAGCCGCATAATATTTCACAGTACAGTGTGGCATAGTTTATTTAATCATTCCTTTATTGAAGGACATTTTGGTGGTTTCCAGTGTTTTTGCGATGACAAACAATGCTTTGATAAACACCCTTGTGTGCTTCTCTTGATGCTCCTGTAAGAGTGCTTTTTCTGGGATGGATAATGAGTTGCAGAATTGGGAGGCTGAAGGGCATGTGCACTTTTAATTTTACGAGATGCTGGTGAATTACCTTTATAACCAGAAAAGGGCACTAACAATAAAGAACAAGAAGAAATTCCCCTGCCCTGCCTCCCAGAAGAACCATGAGGATATTGATACTGAGGCGGCTGGCACAGCTCTGTTTGCTAAACCACTGCCTGCTGGGGCATGGATGCTCCTTGCTTCCCAGGCTGACTGTCCCTCTCCTCCTGTGCCAGGTTCAGCCCTTATGAGTGGTACGATGCTCACCCCTGCAACCCTGGCTCTGAGGTGGTGGAAAATAACTTCACTCTGCTTAACAGCTTCTGGTTTGGAATGGGATCCCTGATGCAACAAGGTATGCACCTCTCCCACGGCCTCCTTTTCCAGGGTCTCCTTTCCCCAAGGGGTCTTCAGCCTCTTTGGCATCAGCAGAGCCAGCCCATACCTCTAGGGGCAGCCTTAGACCCTGATGAGCCAGCAGAAGGTTGGAGACACAGAGATATCCAGGTGTGTGCCCTTGCCCCAGACCCCCAACTTCCACCTCCACTCTGGCTGGAGCTGGCTCAGGGTCTGAAGCTAAGAAAACCACCCAACCCAGGGCATGCAGGATGCATCCCTCACCACCTGCTCCAGCTGAGATGGACATAGAGCACCCTGCTGGCTGCGGCTGACCCTGCCCATGGCCTCATCACCACACAATCCAGCTGAGCAGGTTGAGCTGTGGATGGAAGGAGACCAGAGGCAGGGAGGCTGGGTGGGAAGCCACTGCAAGAATGAGGTGATAAGACCTGAGCCTGGTGGTGGCCCTGGGAGTGGAGGGCAGAAATGCACTAAGAGAGCTTCAGGATACACGGTGGATGGAACTCCGTGGCCGCTTGGCTGTGAGGCTCCTGAGAGTAGGAAGGATCATGGCTGAGTTGGGGACTTCAGCCCAAGTGCTTCAAAGATGAGATACACAAAAGGATGCAATTCTCTTACATCCTCTGGAAGGAGGGCCAGTGTGCTTTGGAAATATCTGCAGCTACTCAAATATCTCAGAAAGCAGAGCACCTGCTCTAACTGCCGGGAGTCAGATGCAGAGACAGTAGGGAGCAAGAGGGCAAGCACAGGGAGAGGGGATCACCAGCCAGGAAAGACCCCCAGGAAGGACACCACCCCGTGGTCCTGCCGGCCACAAACCAGGTGCTCACTGCCTCTGCAGGTGGAGTCCCATGTCCAGAGTCTCTTATCTTAGGGAGTGCAGACAAGTCTCTGCCTATTAGAGTTTCACTGAGCGACCTACCTAAGGGGCAGGCAGGGAAGGGGCTTCAAGGGACAGAGAAAATGTCCTTGTCCCTCAGTCATCTGTGTATAACCTTCACAAACCCTGGTCCTCAGTAGACATCCATCAGCAAATGCCAAACAAATGAGCGAATGGCATTATCCCAATGTGTCCTGGGCACCCATTACATGCCAGGCTCTGTGCTGGGTACTTGAATGAAGGAGGAGAGGAAAAAAGTAAATCTGTCCCGCATGTGAGAAACCTCTCAGCCATGGCAGAGGCCAGGGCAGGGACTTGGGCAGAGGTCTGGCAAGCCTGGCAGAACTCACCAATCAGGTGACTCAAATAAGCTGCTCCCTCTCTGAGAGCAGCCCAAAGCCTGGTTTGGAGCAACCAGGGGAGGCTGAGAGTGTCCGGTTTGGGAGGGGACACGGAGCCTCAGTGGTCTCTAGCAGCTAGGAAGTGACAGGCAACTTTCAAGGGAAGTGCCTCAATCTGTCCTTGCTATTAATGCGTGTCCTGGAGCCTCACCTTGCTTTTTTGTCCATCATCTTTGTTCGGTGACAGTTGGGAAAGACCTGGAAGCCCCTCAATGCAGTAATAGCTTCTCCTCTTCCACCTCCTGCTGCTATTCAAAGCACTGGCCCCTGATGTATTCTCCGTGTGGTTTTGATTAGGAGGGAGAAAAATAGTTATGTATTTGAAAAACTCTCCCTTGAGTGACTTCTTTGAGGAAAAAAAAAAAATCATCCATATCAAAGCAGACGCTTTTCAGATTGCAGGTCCAAATATTCTGGAAAGTTCAGGAGTCACTCGCAATTTAAATCTCTTGAAAGCCAACTAGTTAATTACTTCAGTTAGAAGGTGTCATCTCTGTTGTGCTCCACACCTAAGATTGGGGAAGAAAAGTGATATATTTCGGCAAAGAGCTTCAAAAAGTGTTGGGTTTTTTCCCCCTCCTGCAAAGCACCGCATAGCAATCTTGTATTTGTATACCATTTGTATTTCCAATGCAATTTCTTCTCAAATTATATCATTGCAGCACCACAGTATTTATGTGAGGCTGGGACAGAGGAAGGACAATTCTTCATGTTTTGCAGAATTTTGCGGAGAGGAGAAGTATCAGGCATAAGATCACACTGAGAGTTGGGAGCAGGATTCACTCAAGAACCCAGGGGTCCTGACTCCCGGGTGTTCTTAAGCTGGGACCACATAAGTGGTCTATGGTTAGGCATCTGAGGTTTTGATGAGCCTGTGAAATGTGAATGTATGTTGTTCTAGAAGAGCGATTCTTAAATTTCAGCTGCGTCAGAATCATCTGGAGAGCTTACTCAAAACATATTGCTGGTTCCCACCCTCAGAAATCACTGATTCAGTGCGTGCTGGGGAGAGGCCCAAGAATGTGCATTTCTAACAAGTTCCAGGTGGTGATGTTGCTGCTGGTCCAGAGACTACACTCTTGAGAACCACTGGTCTTGGGAAAGGGCCTTGGCTTTCATTAGAGTATCAGAGGAATCCATGACCTAGGGGACTTGAGCAGTGCTAGTCTGGATGTTGTAAGGGACTGCCTATATCCTCTCTTCGCCCAGGGTCTGAGCTGATGCCCAAAGCCCTGTCCACACGCATCATTGGTGGCATCTGGTGGTTCTTCACGCTCATCATCATCTCTTCCTACACGGCCAACCTGGCTGCCTTTCTGACCGTGGAGCGCATGGAATCACCCATTGACTCTGCTGACGACCTGGCCAAGCAAACCAAAATCGAGTATGGGGCTGTCAAGGACGGGGCCACCATGACCTTCTTCAAGGTGAGGCCCTCTCCCTCCTATTGCAGCACCATGAGCTGATCCTCTCCAGACCCTTTACTGAGCAGAAGAGGAAAGGGCATCTCTGACCTTCCCTAACCATGCATGGCCAATAGGTCAGAATCCCCCAGGCTTCAGCCCCACCTTGTTTGGACTAGTTGACTTTGGGGAGCTGTGGTGATGTGGGCCAAATGGGTTGGCCTCAACACAAATCCTAGAAGTTTCTGTGCCTGAGATGAGCAATGTGAACATGTTACGATTCCTTAAGTCATAAGAAGGAGACGGGTGGAGAGAGGGGCCTGGAGAAGGGGGAAGCAGGGGAAGAGCGGCCCAGACACACAGGCCCTGGGGGCTCCCTGCCTTGGCTTCAGATCTCAATGCCATCCATCTCGAGGAAGCTAGTCTGAGGTCGGGGAGACAGCAGCAGGGCCAAATCTTGAGAGGAAGGGAGGAGGTTTGGAACTTGAACAAGTGTTTACAGACATTACTGAGCATGTTACACTCTAAGAATGCTGGTGTCAGCAGATAAAGTCCCTGTCACCTGCTCAAGTGACTGTTCTAATGGGTATCTGGCCATGATTTCATTGCTCCTCCTGCTCTGTGAAGTGTTGGCTCAGTGCCCTCATGTTTTCCACTTTCTACTGTAGTAGCTGAGGGCTTAGGAGGCTCTGGCTGGCCCCGAGAACCAGAAGCTGCAAAGGTTCTCCCAGAAATTAAAGTAGTAATAACAGTAGCTACTGCCACTGAGATCTCACAGTAGGCCAAGCCTGTAGTAAATGCTGGGCCTCATTTAATCTTCGTGACAAATCCTGGGAGGCTGATACTCGAATTATTTCTACTTTCCATGTGTGGAAACTGAGTCCCAGAGCAGCTAAGTGGCTTGTCCAGGACGCCCAGCTGGAGGAGCCAGGTGATACCCAGGCCTGCCTTCCTCGAAGCCCCTGTTTTACGACAGTGGTTCTTAGACCTGGGTGTGCATTCAGATCACCTGGAAGACTTGTTGAAACACAGCTTGCAGGCAGGCCAGGCACAGTGGCTCACGCCTGTAATCTCAGCACTTTGGGAGGCCATGGTGAGCAGATCACGAGGTCAGGAGTTCGAGACCAGCCTGGTCAATATGGTGACACCCCATCTCTACTAAAAATACAAATTACAGGTGGCGCCACACCTGTAATCCCAGTTACTGGGGAGGCTGAGGCAGAAGAATCGCTTGAACCCAGAGGCGGAGGTTGCAGTGAGCAGAGATCGCGCCACCGCATTCCAGCCTGAGTGACAGAGAGGTTGGGTGGGAAAGCCTTCTACCTCCTGGGCACTGCAGCCCTCCAGCACTCTCTCCCCTTCCCACTGCCCAGCCCCCACCATGTCCCTCTTTGAGGTTGGAAACAGCCTTGTAGTGAAGAGACAGTGAGGGAGGAAAAGAGCTTCCCTCTTGGATGTTGCCAAGAGGGATGTTGGTTGACTTGCTTAAGAGGTCACTACTGTGTATTTAGAGTGAGGGGAAGACAACGGCATTATCCAAGGCATGTTGGGAGCACTATGGGACTCTGTATGTGTTCCTGCCTATGAGTGAGTAGGTGAGGATGTATATACATGCATGGCTTCACATGGGCATGTAGCAGTATATAATATGTGGGAATGTGCATGTGTGTGTGTGCACACATGTGCCGGTGCACAACTCTGCCTGTGTGGGGACATGTGTGTATTTGTGCTTGGACATGTGTCTGCATCTATGTGTATGTGTGCTTGAACATATGGGTGATGCAAGTCTGTGATCTGAGCATGTGGACACGTGCCAGTGAATGTGTACAAGTGTGTACCAGAAGGTCTACATGTATATGTGTACAGAGAAAATACATGTGACTGTCTGCTTGGATATCCTCATGGGTATGTCTAGATAAGTGGAGGGCAGATGGGCCTGTGTGTGTGTAATGCCCCGCTTATGCATGATACATGTGTGTGTATACTAGCCTTTGTGCGTGTATGCCTGTGTAATGGCCTATGCATGCATGAATCTCTGTGTGTGTGTATAATGGCCTGTGCATACATATGTATCTGTGTGTGCATGTATAATGATCCATGCAAGTATATATGTCTGCATGTATGTGTGTATAATGGCCCGTGTATGCAAATGTGTTTCTGTATGGTGGGGGGGGTCTGCGTATGTGTATAATGGTCCATGCATGCGTACAAATGTGTCTCTGGGTGTGTGTGTGTGCATAATGAACTGTGCATGCATATGTGTCTGCATGTGTGTGTGTGTGTGTGTGTGTGCACACATTCTTGCCTGCTCATGCCTATCCCCAGGCTGTGGCCCAGCCCTTTGACTGTGCCAGAGCATCTCTCATGCATAACGCATGAGCCCATCTCTAAGCAGGGCTCCCGATCAAAGGGAAATGGCATAAATAAGCCTGGTGCAGGCTCATTGCTGCTGATTGGATGTCCTTGTCTCCCTCCATGCTAAGATGCTCAGATTGGCTTCCCAGAACCTAGTCCCAGCTCCCCACTGAGCTGCTGCCCTCAGCATCAAGCGGCACCTCCCACAGCCTCCTCTGCCCTCACCCACCTTCCCTGCGAATGGCACAGTGAGGAGGGCAGAGGAGAGATACAAATGCTGTCACCTAGCTGGGATGCTGGGGCTTCATGGGCCCATGCTCACAGGAGTCTGTGGGTCAGAAACAACAACTCCACACCCCCTGCATAACCAACTCCACTTTATTGCTCTCCCTATGGTCAATTAATTCCTCTTTATGCCTGGCCACATTGTCTCCTGCCCTAATTCAAGTGAAGTTCTCTTTGCCCAGGTTCCCTGTCATCGGCAGCAGCAATGGGACTGTTACTTATGGGAGAAGAGCCTGAATGTAGATACATTAACTTGCCCCCACCTCAGATGACGAGCTAGAAGCACCACTACCCCCTGCCCCCGCTGAAGGTCCCTGGATGAACCAATTCCCTGCCTTGCCACCCCCCTGCCCTCTGTAGTTGGACTTCCTAATTAGACCTTCCTCCAGACCAGGTGATAGCCTCCTGGTTAGCACAGAATATTTGCAGGTTAGAGCTGCAAGGAGACCTGAGATTAACCTAGTGAAACAGGCCCAGCCCATTGTCACACAGCAGATCAGTGGTGGAGCCGGTTACAAGGTCAGACATTCTGTCTTCACGCACAGTGCCCTCCCCTCCATCCACTCTAGAGTCTTCTCCTTGAGAGGTGGTCCTCCCTGCCCATGAGAGTATATGGCAAGGCTGCACTACTGTTGAACAGGAGGCAGCTCCAGGAGGAGCCATCAGATGTCTGGGAGACATTGGCAAAGTCAACAATAACAGTAACACTTAATGAACACTTACTTTGTGCCAGGCACCATTCCAAACACTTTACCTGTATTTGTTTATTACATCCTCAATAACAGCCCTGGAAGGTAGATTATTATAATCATCTCCATTTGACACATGATGAAAGGAAGGCCCAGAGAGGCTAACTGACTTGCCTAAAGTCCCACAGCTAGTGAAATGCAGGGCTGGAATTTGAACCCAAGCAGCCTGGCTCTAGTACCTATGCTCTTGGTCACTGTGTTCATATGGCTTCTCTAAGGACCCAGCCACAGTCCTCAGGAGGCAGTTGGGGAAAAGTGAAGCCACAGTCAGTTGACCACATACCCAGCCCTGCACAGTCCTGGCACATCGTAGTTGCTCTAATAATACATGTTGAGTGGATACTGTTGTTGAGTGAAAGGATGGGATTTAAAGATGGCAGTCGCCAAGTGGCACAAATGCAGGAGACAATATCGAGGACTAAGAACCCAGTGGGCAGCCTGTATTGAAGGTCCAAAGTGCAGGACAGATGAACTTGATTTCTGTGGTTAGCATGTTCCTGGTTAAGCAGCACACAGCCTTTAAAAACTCCCTGACTGAGAGTAGAACTCACAAGGGAGAGAAAACCTGTTTCTGTCCAAAGACAACAGCAGCAGGAAGCAGGACGCTGGGCTCTCAGGGGTCTCTCGATCCCTCGCCCCCACCCTGCAGCCCCATCATTCCAAAGGAAATTTCATTTGAAGAGTTGTCAGGGAGCAGCAGACATCACAAACAGCATCTCCTGTGTTGTCCTTCCTCCGTCTTGGAAGATAAAAATTAATTAGGAGATGAAAAAGGAGGCCTTTGAAAGCACTGTTTGGCTGTAAAAATATGTAGGCAAAATGTAAAGGAGAACATTGGGAAAGCGTGTTCTTTGCAGGGAAGGCCACACAGCTTTGATGAGAGAGGAAGTTGGAAGACAGCTTCTCCAACCACTTAGAACTTTTTCAGTGCTGGGGGTGAGGGAGCACATAACAGGTGAGAGGGATAGTGGCTTAGGGAAGGAGTGGGAACTAGGGGCCCAAGAATGTCAGGTTACCTGGGCCCGTGGCCATTGTCAGGCCCCCCTCCTTGCACAGCTTCAGTCCTAGCATCTGACCTGGGCATGCTCTCAGAGAGGTCACCCGGCCCACCCCCTGCCTCCCAGCTACATGACAGACCCTTCCCTGAGCTGGAGGGCCTAGGAATATGCTCCCCAAACTCAGCTTCCAGCTTCTCCTGACCCATCTGCTGGCCTCTCTCACATACAGCCTTAGCCCTGCCTTCAAGCAGAAGCAGGTAGGGGGACCAAAACATAATGCCCAGGCAAAATTCAGTGTGGTGCCGCCTGTCGTCATCAAGTTACATCAGTTTTAAAGTCAGACAGACCAGGATTTGAGTCTGGGGTGATGTCTCTGCTGGTGACCTTAGGCAAGTCACTTCACTTCTCTGGGCTTCCATATGCTCCCCTGTATGACATAGATACTTATTTTCACCATGCAGCAATTGGCAAGAGGGTTCAGTGAGCTCCTATATGTACAGTGGTTAGCTCAGAGCCAGGCATACAGGAGGACTTAGGTCAAAGGCTTTCTCTTCTGCAGAGCCCTCCAGTTGGCTGAACACAAGCCAGAGAAGCAGGCTGGACACTTTCCTCTTGCCCCGAAGTTCCCTCCTGGGGCAGATTACTTAACTGGAGCACACTGGAGATGACCAGCTAATGGGCACCCACTTTGTGGAGCTCTTGAGATTATTAAATGGGATAATTTGTGTATTTACCTCACAGCATTACCTGGCACAAAGTAGGCATGCAGTGAATGCTAACTTTTTATTGTTTATTGTTGCAGACTGGTGATACACAGGCCTGTGCAGCCCATAGACATGATTTGGAGAGGGCACACATTGCTTATTAATATATGCACATTTTTTAAAAACATCAATTGCAGGAGTTCTCAGCAGCTGAGAGGCAATGTTTATCTCCAGTTTACAGACTCCCACCCAGCCTTCTTTAGTTACTTCAATACCTGGCCTGGCCCCTGTCGGCATTTGAGTTTTTACCCCGTTAAGTGCCGTAGCCACTCAGCGCTATAGAGAATTTTCTCCCCAGTTTCTAGATGAGAAAACTGGGCCTTAAGGAGAATTAAGGAGCCTTAAAGGGAAAGAGTGACTCCGGCCACCTATGGAGCCTTAGAGGCGGGCTCTGTATTCAACACTTCACACCCTTTGTCTTGTTCAATGTTCACGATCACCCTAAGTAGCAGGTACTCTTACAACACCCGTTTTACAGATATGGAAAGTGAAGCTCAGAGAGGTGACGTCGCTTGTCTGTGGTCACAGAAGGAGCAGGCATTTGAGTCCAAGCTGGTGTGACCCCAGAGTGTAGTAGAGCTGACCCCTCTCACTACCTCCACCCCCAGCCTGCAGCCCCCCACAAGCAAGCCTCAGGCATGTGCAGCCAACAGGGGCCGCTGCCAGGATGGGGGGTGAGCAAGGAGCTAGACTGTCCTTACCAGGGGGCCTGTAGCAGTGGGCAGAGGCAGTGGACTCTAAAGAGGCCTCCTGTCTCCATAGAAATGACCCAAGAGAAATGATTAACTGCTCAAGTCCATGGATCCAGTAAGGCCAAAGATTCCACACTCAGAGATAAGAAAGCCGTTTAATATGGAAAAAGGTCTCCTTTCCAGGATGGAAAACACCCAAGGTCTTGTATGCAATCCCATCGCTACTGCATCTCTGCACACATTCCCTGAAACTCAGCTCCCTTTTGAATTGCTATATATATATGTAGACTTATATACATTCTCTTGTACAGAAATGTTAAATTCTCAAGATTAAGTATCTTCAGTCAGGGAAAATCAATTTGCTTCCTTGAGGAGGCTGGAATTGAAAGTCGTGAGCCTGGAATCTACTTTCTTGCCAATTTTACTGATAAAAAAAGCATCTCTGTCCTGGCACACTGCCGTGTATTGGTTGTTCCAGATGATTCCATTAGTTGATTTGGGTGACTAGCCCTGAAACAATCCTTAGTAAGGTTCTCTCCAGGGCCGGGACAGGCAGGATGACACAGGAGCTATAGGTATGTGGGACTTTATTCCCTGGGGTGGTGATGATAGCTCTGGCCAGTGATGGCAACTCAGGCCTGTGATGGCAACTCTTCCAGAGATGGGAGAGAGGAACCTGGGGGTCCATGAAGGGCCCTGGATTTATCTATCCCTGCTTAGACATGCCAGAAGGAACCCTTTCAGGGTTGTGCCCCAGAATCACTGAACTACTCAAGGACAGAAGGACAGCACTTAAGGGGAAGCAGAGACCATGTGCAGATGAGGTTGAGAATGGGGGCCCCAAGGTAGAAGACGAGGGCAGTGGGGACCATTCTAGGAAAGCAGATTTCAGACACATCTACCTGAAGGTGATGGAGATAATAATGTAGTTGGTACTGGAGCCAGGAGTCTCTTAAAATTTACGTCACAGCCAGCTTCATGCCTTGTTTTCACCTTCCATCTCCACTGGCCCAAGCTCTCTGTTGTCCTTTCCCGTCTTCCTCATTCAGTTCCTTTACCCGCTGGTGCCTTTCTTGTGTCTTTCCTCAGAGCCCATCTGCCTCAACACTCCCTTCAGCCCCCAACCGAATTTTCTGTCTCCATCTATGGTGTTGTGTTACTGGAAAGAGCATATGGTTTGGTGTCAGGCAGGCCTGTATATAAGAGGAATAAAGTGTTGGGGTATGGGGAGGATACAAGGAGGAGTTTAGAGAAAGAGAAGTTCTTAACCCATTCTGAGACAGAAGGAGTAGGTGGGGCTTCCTGAGTGATTCATTGTCAAGTTACTTTTCTAAAGACTTGAGATTTATTGGATGGATGACTGAGAGGGTGGGTGACATGGGAGAGTGGGTGGGTAAGATGGGTGAGGAGGAGAAAGGGATGGATGATTGGGGGATGGATAGGTAGGTAAGAGAACAGATGGATGGATGGATAGATAGATGGTTGGATAGATGGTTAAATGGATGGATAGATAAGTAATAGGTGGATAGTCAGAGTAGTTGAATTAACTAGTGTGTAGATGGTGTGTGGATGGTAGCATGATCAGATATGTTAGTGGATGGATGGGTGAGTGGTTGGATGGATGGATGATGGGTGCGTGGATGGGTAGGTGGGTGGATGGATGGATGGATGGATGGATGGATCGATGGATGGATCGATGGGTGAATGGATGGGTTAACAGGTGGATGGAAGGATAGATTAGATGGGCAGATACATTAGGAGGTCTGATTGCTTCATCTACCTTTGGTTCTCACCTCTAGTAGAAGAGGGAGAATTGGGAAAGCAGAAGAGACAAGGATGGAAAGGAGCTGTAGAACTGCAGTCACTGGAGGGAGAAAAGTATTTAGGTTCCAATAACCAGGATGGTAGAGTATCAGGAACATGTGTATCTGGCAAAGCAGGGATGAGTGGGCTAGGATACTTTGATTACAGGAATAGTTCGAATTGATGATTATTTGACTAAGCAACTATATTGGGAGCAGAAGTTGCTTATGTGAGTATGTGGTTGAGAGGGTGCATAAGTTATCTATTGCTGCATACCAAATTACCTGAAACTTCATGTTTTAAAAGAACATTTGCCGTCTCACAGCTAGTGGGTCAGGAATCCAGGCAGTTTCGCTGAGTCCTCTGGCTCAGGGTCCCTCATGGGGCTGTAGTCAAGGTGTTGGCTAATGCTACAGTTATTTTAAGGCATGTTTTCCAAGCTCACTGCATGCTTGTTGGCAGGACTCAGCTCCTCCCAGGTGATTGAACTAAAGGCTTCAGTTTTTCACTGATAGCTGGCCAGAGGCTGCCCTCTGTTTCTTGCCCTGGGAACCTCTCCATAGGGCAACTCACAACATGGCAGCCAGCTTCCGTCAGAGTGAGACGAGCCAGAGAGAGTACCAGTCACAGTCTCTTGTAACCTAATTTTGGACATGACATCCCATCACTTTTGTGGGGAGTTAAAAGCAAGCCACTAGTTTCAGCCCACATTCAAGAAGAGGGGATTACACAAAGGTATGAATACCAGAGATGGGGATCACTAGGAGCTTTCTACAACAGGAAAATCTGGGGAGAAGGTGTAGCGGAGTGAGAAAGGAACAGAGGGAGTAAAAGAAATTGGAGGTGGAAGAATCTGCTTATCGGAAACTTTCCAGAAAATAAGAAACAACTGGGGAGGTGAAAGAGCTGAACATCAGGAAGATTTTTAAGGGCAAGAATATTGAGTGGGGCACAACCTGGGCCACAGGAAGCGCTGAGGTGGAAGAATAGCTGGGGAGGTGGGAGAGCAGAGAGCACAAAAGGCTTGGAGGCAGAGGTAAGAGAGTCCTGCGGAGCTGGAGTAGCTGGGGAGCAGCAATGGCTGAAAGAAGGGCAGGCTGAGGATCAGGAGGGGCTGGGAGAGGCCAGTGAGAGCTGCAGGCATCTGGGCCCTTTCATGCCTTTGGCTTTGGGGCAGGTAAATTTGTAGGTTGGGGAGTGACTGCTTATCTGTGAAGGTGCCCCCAGCCCTGTGCCCAAAGGAGGCATCACTGGCACTCAGCTGACAACGGTGCTCAGATGTAATTCCAAGGGGTCCTGCCTGTGGCTTTGATGCCCCTTCCTGTTCCCACTGCTCTTCCTCAGGGCATGTTTGGGTCTCTAGAAGCCAGTTTAGGAGGGCACAGCTCTTGCCAGAGCTAGGAAGCACCCGGAGAATAGAAAGTACACTTTCCTCCCAGGCTCCACAGCCCCCTCCCAGCAGGCACGACTTCTTCCCCATCCCCCTGCCCATGCCCTAGTCCTGCGCCAGCCTTTTCAAGTGCACCCATGCCATCAGGCACACTGGAGCTGGGCTGGGTGCCAGTCAGACAGGCTGACATCACAGACAGGCACAGCTAGACTTGGAACCAGCCGGGCTCAGTGGGGCCTGCAGAGCCACCTGTTCCCCTGAGATCAGCCAGGGCAGGGCTGATCCCTGCTGGGAGCAGGCAGTTGGCAAAGCACTAAATTCCCAAGAAATCTCATGAATGCCATGCACCCTGGTCTGCAGTCTCCCCAGGTAGCAAGGGACCCTCAGCCCTTGCCCTCCTCTCTCCTGGCCCCAGTAACCTCTCTGTGTCTCCCCAGGGCAGGCATAGCATCCTACCCCTTGGACCTGGTCTTAGGGATTCTGGTTTGCTCATGCAACAGTGTCCAGCCCAGGACCCTACAGCCCTGAGCGCTGGTGCAGCTAAAGGGGGCTTGCAGACCACCTCCTCTGACTGCCCTTACTTTTTTCCCCCTCTGCAATTTGCACCCTGTTCCTTCCTCACAGTAATGAAGTAGAACATGTTTGAGGCAAAATCTTCCTCTGAAACAGGACATAAAAGAGGCTTCCATTGGTTGAAGCGAAAGGGGAGGCCCAGAACCCACTCAGCTTTGCCCCGAGGAGCAGCCGTCTCTCTCCCTCCACCCTCACAGTGGTTTCTGTGAGGCAGGGCAGCTGAGGGGTTAGGGGTATGGACTCCGGAGCCAGATGGCCTGAGTTTGAAGCCTGACTTTGCTACTTAGTGCCTGGATAAACTTAGGCAAGTGACTTAGCTGTGCCTCAATCTTTTTATCTGTAAAATGGGGCTCATGATGGTACCTGTCTTCTGTGATCGCTGTGAAGAATCAACGAGTTAATGCAGGTAGAGCACTTAGAACAAAGCCTGAACATGCTAACTTTTAATAAATTTTAGAGAAAGAAAATCCATGTTTAAAGTCAGTTTGAAGACCACTCGTGCCATGGTCAGGGTTTCCAGGAAGCAGGCCTGAGTCTGCAGTTCTGCTTTATCCCTCGCCAGCAGTGTGTTTGGGGACCTTTGCTCCCAGGGCCTCAATTTCTATATCGGAGCACCATGTAGCACTCCCTTTCTCTGAAGACTGTAGACCGAGTTCAAGGCCCCAACCCCCGCTGAGCAGGATATGCAGTGCTTGGTCCCTGGTGTGGCTAGTAACAGTGTGTGCATCACCCCTTCCCTCGCGGCCCAGAAATCCAAGATCTCCACCTTCGAGAAGATGTGGGCCTTCATGAGCAGCAAGCCCTCGGCGCTGGTGAAGAACAACGAGGAGGGCATCCAGAGGGCCCTGACGGCCGACTACGCACTGCTCATGGAGTCCACCACCATCGAGTACGTCACGCAGAGGAACTGCAACCTCACCCAGATTGGGGGACTCATTGACTCCAAGGGCTACGGCATCGGCACGCCCATGGGTGAGCAAGGGGCTACGTGTGGGAGGGGCAGGGGTGTGGGCAGAGGGGGAGCTCCACCCCCGTGTCCACTCACGCTCCCTCTCGCAGCTCATTCCATGGGGCTGATAAAGGTGACATTTTCTTTTTCTCCCTTTTCTTTTCTTTCTTTTTTTTTTTTTTTTTTTTTAAGGTGGAGTTTCACTCTTGTTGCCCAGGCTGGAGTGCAGTGGCATGACCTTGGTTCACCGCAACCTCCGCCTCCTGGGTTCAAGTGATTCTCCTGCCTCAACCTCCCGAGTATCTGGGATTACAGGCATGCGCCACCATGCCTGGCTAATTTTGTATTTTTAGTAGAGATGGGGTTTCTCCATGTTGGTCGGGCTGGTCTTGAACTCCCGACCTCAGGGGATCTGCCCGCCTTGGCCTTCTGAAGTGCTGGAATTACAAGTGTGAGCCACCGCGCCCGGACATAGGTGACATTTTCTCAGCCCAGAAGCAGAGGGATGGAGCTGCATGCCTTTTGAGGGTGGCCCTGACCTAAGCAATGAGAGCTGGGACAGACACAAGGTTCAGGGACAGTTCCCAGAGGCCGTTCCTGCCTTCCCTCTCCTGCCCCTGCTGATGCAGCTCAGGGGCACTGGGCCTTCAGGGAGCCCACAGGGACTGATACACAATGGGTACGACCTCCCTGCTCAAACAGGACATTTCCACCCACCCAGATACCATGTGTTGATTTAAAGAGGACTCACAGGGATAGGGCCCCCCTTTTATGAGCTGATCCAGAGGGCTAGTGGTGGTGGCCTGACCAGGGTGTTGGCAGGGCCAAACACAGCATGGGCCATACGCCACTGATGGCTAGGGGTCCCTTCTCCCTGCTCAGGCTCCCCATACCGGGACAAGATCACCATCGCCATCCTGCAGCTTCAGGAGGAGGACAAGCTGCACATCATGAAGGAGAAATGGTGGCGGGGCAGCGGGTGCCCTGAGGAGGAAAACAAAGAGGCCAGCGCCCTGGGGATCCAGAAGATCGGGGGCATCTTCATTGTCCTGGCCGCCGGGCTGGTCCTGTCTGTGCTGGTGGCCGTGGGCGAGTTTGTGTACAAGCTCCGCAAAACAGCAGAGAGAGAGCAGGTAAGCCTTAGAGCTTGGAGCCTGCACAGGACGTGGAAGGAGATCCACGCTGACTTCACCCCTCTATGTGCCAGGCACACAATAGTGTCTCATCGCAGCCTCACAACAGCTCACCCTGTATCCAGTGGGCCAGCAAGCCCTGCCACTCTACCTCTGTCCTGACCTAGCACTTTTTTCCATCGCTGTTGCCCCACCCTAGGCCAAGCCTCATCACCTCCTGCCTGGATTATGCCGCAGCCTTCAAACTGGCCTTCCAGCCTCCACGGTTCCCCAGCACCATCCACAATTCACACAGCAACCGGTGCCTTGTTTAAAACTTAACTCAAACCATATCATTTTCCTGCATAAAACCCTCCAGGGTAATTGTTGAAGGTGGGTGATGGTTGCATAGTGGTTCATTATACCATTCTCTCTACCTTTGCATATATTTGGAAATTTCCATAATCAAAAGTTTAAAAAGGAAAAGTTAACAGGGTTGGCCCAAGCATATAGACAGTAGAACTAGGCTCAAGCCTTCTGATTAATTCAAGCATGGTCGGGCAGTAGTTCTGGGTCCCAGCAGCAAATTAGAATCACAGGGAGAAAGTTTTCAAGTGCTAATGCTCTGGACTCACTCCCAGAGACTCTCTGTTTTAATTGGTCTGTGGTGGAGCCAGCATTGTGCTTTTACAAAAGCCTGCAGGGTGATTTAAATGTGTGCCTGAGTTAAGGGCCGCTGGGCAGGGGGGAAGCACAACTCACAGAGAAGTTCAAGGAGATTGCAGTTAAATTATATATAGAGGGGCCCATTATAAACAAGCAACTTACATATCCGTAAAAAACGAAATGGAATCCTCTATAACCAGCAAGCCTCAGTCAACAAAGAGGAGGGGAAAAGATAATACTCGATGTTGGAATTTGCAAGGGTGTAAGGGAAGGGACACTGTCCAGCATTGCTGAGGGAAGTCTATGCAGGTACTTTTCTGGAAGGCAACTTCATGGTATGTTCAGAATCTTCCACAGTATCCATACATTTTGGCCTATCAATTTCCACTTTTAGAAATGTACCATGTGTAAGTGGTCAAAGATAGACACGGTTTTATTTACAAGGAAATTTGCTGAAGTGTAAATTATAACACGAAAAGATGGCAGGGAGGGGTAAACACCTAAATGTCTAACAACAGAGAATGGTTCTCTGTTGATACAAAATTATGATACATCAAAAAAGAACAACAACCGAATTCTCTGAGAATTCCCATTACAGTTAAAAGGAGCTCCCGGCTGGGCGCGGTGGCTCACGCTTGTAATCCCAACACTTTGGGAGGCCGAGCCGGGCGGATCACAAAGTCAAGAGATCAAGACCATCCTGGCCAACACTGTGAAACCCCGTCACTACTAAAAGCACAAAAATTAGCTGGGCATGGTGGCTTGCACCTGTAATCCCAGCTACTCAGGAGGCTGAGGCAGGAGAATCGCTTGAACCCAGGAGGCGGAGGTTGCAGTGAGCCGAGATCGGGCCACTGCACTCCAACCTGGAGACAGAGATTTCATCTCAAAAAAACAGGAGCTACTCATTCCACCAAAAAGCCTAAAGGATCTATCTACTCCACTTCTCTGACCACCTCCTTCCCTCACTCTCTTCCCCTACTCTGCTCCACGCACACTGGCCTCTTGTTCAGTCCTGAACACACCAAGCACATTTCTGCCTTAGGCCCTTTGCACATGCTGCTCCTGGAATGCTCCTCCCTCACAGGGTATGTTCTTGACATCTTCTGGCCATTCTTGTTTCAGTTCCAATGTTACCTCCTCAAGTAGCCTTCATTACCTGCCCCCATTCCCAGTCCCTCTCTATCCCATTTCACTGCTTGATTCTCTTCCTAATAGCTATCACTGTCTGAAAGTATTTATTTGTTCACGTGTTCATTATCTGTTCCCTCCCATCGTTAGACTGCAAGCTCCCTGAGTGGGCTGCGACCTCATCCATCTTCTTCACTGCTGCATGCCTAACGCCTGGAGCAGTGCCTGGCACATAGTAGGGTCGCATTAAATATTTGTGGAATGAAGAAAAGGAGGCAAGGAGGGATGACGTTCTGCATGTAGTAGGTGAGGAAAGGGAAGCCTGAAGGGGTCACAGCTGGTAGGAGGCAGAGCAAGAATTCAAAGCCTAGTCCCCTGCACACAAGTGACCTGGTGCTAGTGCCCTGGCCTCACTGGGTAAGTTGAGCTATCAACAGCCCCCACTGCCTTCCATGCAAGCTGCAGGACAACCTCTGGAAGCCACCATCATCAGATACCTGTGGGAAATGCTGCGCTCCTGCTGTCCCTCTTGGCTCTGTGCAGGGACCCAGGCCAGAAGGAGGTCCCTGACACCCAACAGCCCTACAGGGACCTGCCTCCCAGTTTCCCACCTCAAGAAACATGTGCTGAACTTCCCTGAGTGAGAAGATACTGATTCTTCCCCTTAGTTGGAAGCCCTTCCAGGAGAAAGTTTATCCATTCATTCGTCAAATGTTTCTTCAGTCCTGACCCTGGGCCAAAGCTAGTGCTTTGGTCAGGGCTCGGGAGTTGGGCTCATGGGGATAAAACTGGCTGGTTCCTGCCCTCTGAATCCAGTGAAGAAAAACGGCACAGGTAAACCAGAGCTCCTCAGACGTTAATGTGCATGCCATTTAGAACCTCAGTTTGCTCATGTGTAAATGAGGTTAAGATGATGCTTCACCTACCTTAGTCTCCAAATAAGAATGTCAGGTTTCATAGACTGCTGCACAAACTAATCACCTTACAGGTGGCAGAGGGATGGGTGGGGTGAAGGTATGAGAAAGATAGGTAGCCTTAGCACAGACTCTGGGAGGAAGGGGCAGAACTGGCTGGAGTTACAGGGCCGGGCATCACTCTGTGCCCCTATTCCGACCCCTCTCCTCCACCCTTCTGCAGCGTTCCTTCTGCAGCACCGTGGCCGATGAGATCCGTTTCTCCCTCACCTGCCAACGTCGAGTCAAGCACAAGCCGCAGCCTCCCTTGATGGTCAAGACTGACGCCGTCATCAACATGCACACATTCAATGACCGCCGGCTTCCCGGCAAGGACAGCATGGCCTGCAGCACATCCTTAGCCCCTGTGTTCCCCTAGGCACAGCTGGGGTGGGGACCACAGGCCTGGGGGCTGGGCAGAGGAAAGCAAAGGAGATTGGAAGGAACGTCCCCTGTCCTCACACTGGGCTTGGGGACCAGAGCTGCCACCTGCCTGTTGGGCCAGAAGCCTCCTGCCCTTACCTGCCAGGAAGCCAACAGGCTCTCAGGCCAGCTGCTTGGGCTTCATCCTCCTCAGATCTTCTGTGGGTTTCTAAAGCTGCCAGCCGAGATAGCCAAGGCCAAAGGAAGCACATGCCTCTCTCAGGCCAAACTCACCCGCCCCTCTACTCTCCTCCAGAGTCAGAAGTTTCTGCCATGGCCCTGCAGAGGCCACAGAAAATGGAAGACATCTCTTATGTTACCATTTCTGCCCCAAGAGCCCAGGCCTCCGTCAGTTGACCATGAGGCCAGAGACACAAGCCTTTGGCGCCTTAAGGAAGTTCTAGCATGGCTGCCAATGGGAGTTCATGGTGAGGGATGCCCATCCCATATGCCTGGACAGAAGGAAGACTTCATCCCTCTGGGGCTGTTCACATGGTCCTGATCTTCTGGACTTGGCACCACCCCTGGCAGCCCCTGTTTTGGCAGAGTTGAAGACAGAGTCACACGGGGAAAAGAGGAGCTTGGGGTATGGGAGAGAAGAGAATGCACAAACAGAAGTCGCCATTTTGGATTCTTATGGACAATGACCTAGTGGTTCCTAATGCTCTAGGAGGTCTCTAAGAATATAAGTGGGGAGTGGCCACAGAAAATTCTTCTCGGCTTTCTGGCCAGAGGAGAGAAGACCCCCTGAATCTCTAACAAAGGATGCTCAAAGACTCAGCCGATATTTGAAGCCCAGCAGAGGAAAAGCAGATTCCACGGAAGTCCCACCGGCTCTTGTGCCAATGGATCTCACCTTCCTGGTTAGCAAGTTGTTATCTAAACCCTGTTCGCATTTGGAAACCTGGGCTCTTTGCCATCTTCTCATCAACAACTCCCCATTCCTAGCTGGTTAACCTTGGCCTTCCTCTGTCTTTTTGAAAGAAAAGAGTTGATTGAAGTGAAAGTCAAGTTTCCCCTCCTCAAAAAGGAGTCAGTGTCCTACTACACAGGCTAACTTGGGGCTAGATGGGGGAAACCAGAAGGGACCAAAAGAGCTTCTGGTCTCCTAGACTTACCAAATGTAGAGATGCTCCCCAGAAAAAGAAAGTTTCTAGGGACATAATATCATAGCTGGCAGAGGCCCCAAGGGTGGGGAGGAAGAAACTGCCTCCTGGAGAATTAACCAAAGACCCCACACAGAGACACGAGGCCATCCTGGCCCCTTGTCTGTTGTCCAGAGCAACTGTGACCTTGTGGGGCTTGGGGAAGACAGCAGAGAAGTAGCAGCAGGTTGGGGACCAGCCAGGGGGTGGACCAGATGATCTATGAGTTCCAGCTTGCTGTGACGAATGCTCTAGAGGTCTGTAACTTTAAGAGTCTTGGAAAAGAATGAGACATGAAGGATTAGGAACAAAGTGTCCTTAAAGAGAACACGATGGGCCAGCAGGTTTGCCATGGCCAAGGATGGAGGGCAGGCTTTGAACAGTGCAGGGAGGTTCTGGGGATTCTGGATGAGAACTGGGGCACACCAGCCACTCCACTCCCACCTCTGTCCCGTGCTGCTTGGGAAGCCCGGTTAGGGAAGAGCTACATTTGGATCTCAAGGGCTTTCTCATCTGGGTGAAGGGTAATCTCTAGCAAAGCAGGAGACCACAGTGGGCTCATGTGATAAACACTGTCCCTCTTCCAGACTGTGAACTGCAGGGCCAAACCAGCGGGTGCCCAAAATCCCAGCAGTTCTGGCTGGCTATGTACATTGGACAAGGGAGAGGAGGGCTAGACACACACCAAAGCCCCATGCATGTAATGTTAGGAAAAGCCATGCTGTCATAAGCTTCAGGGTACCGAGGGCGTGTGCATGTGTGTCTGTGTCTTTGTGTTTGTATGTGTGAACTTCAGGGGCTGGGGCACAGGACAGATCTGGACATACAACATAGTCCAGGCCACGAAATAATAGGTGAATCCTTGGGGATCTGATGTGTGCATATGCGTGTGTATGTGTATCTGAGTGAGTTGGGGACGAGGGAGACAATCTGGGTGAGCAGCAAGGCCCCATATATGTAAAAACCGGAGAAGCCATGTCATGTTGGGGCCCTGGTGAGTATGCATATGTAAGCATGCATGCACACGTGTGTGCATGCTGGTGTGTGTGTGTGCATATGTACACTGAATGGCATAGGATGAAGGACAGGATCATAACTGCAGCTAGCCAAATATGCATAAAAGGAGAAGCCATGTCACTAAGGGGTCCGTATGCGAGTACATGTGCACACATGTGTACAGGCATGTGTGCACAGTGGGGAGCAGGGGGAAGGCCAGGACCAGAGAGTTGTGTGACATGGGTCAATGCGTGCTGTAGACAAGAAGTCATGTGGAGTTGAAGTTTCCGAGTGTATGCGGGACACACACAAATGTTCCAGGTCACGGTGGAAGCAGAGACAGACAATCAGAAAGGCCAGGCACCAGGGTCTGTTTGCACTTCTGTCATGGGAGAGATCATTTGTCACAGAGAGTCACCAAGGTTGCATGGGCACACTTGCCAGGAGATGGGGGCGCAACCCTTCGAGGGCTCATGGTGCTGATGCCTTTGCTGTAGACATCATGTCCTGTTTGAAGGGAAAACTTTTTTTTGTAATTCCCAGGTAACAGGATTCTAATGAAGGTATTTGCCAATTTGCTGTCAGCAAACACAATCATTAACCACCGTCTTATTTTGTCCAGTACAGTTTCATAGCACATGCCTCATTCTTGCTCTTGTCTCACACATGTGTTGTGTGCGTGATGCTACATGAGCATGTTCTTCTGAGGCTATGCATATATGTGGATTGTGACAGGAGGAAGAAGTGGTGAGAATTTTTATAAAAGGAACAAAGAATAGTGGATAAATAGAGGCACAATTCAATTAGAGAAATCCCCCAAAAGGTACGGACTGGTCTTTAGACTCCTATGTGGAAGCAGGAGGGCACGCTGCCTCATCTCCTCTCCCGTGCAAGCCTGGCATCCTGAGGTTCAGGTGTTGTCAGTGTGGCTGTTATTCGACTTCTGGTCAATGTCCTGCGTTTGTCCTACAGACCAGCCTAGTATTAAAAGTGCAGTGGGGACCACTGCTGCCCAAGCATGAGCTCTGTCCGGGGGGACTGAAAGTGATGCTACATCTGTGAGGGGGAACGGAGTAGGAAAGTGTTTCCAGTGAGGCAGATCTGGTGTTTTTTTAAGTTTAGGTCTGTCCTGCCAGTGGGCATGGAGCTGAGCTGGGGCAGGTGCATACGTGTGTGTGTATGTGTGTGTATGCACGTGTAGTGTGTGTGCACACACAGGCACTGAGAGGTGATGGGAAACATGAAAGCTTGTTTGGACGGAGCAGAAGATGGAATCTGCCTGAGCAGATACTGGACTGCCCCTGCGTGGTGCCACATGCCAACCCTGAACAGAAGAATGTCCCCACCTCATCCTCAAATGCCAGTGCCTCCTCTCCACCTGCTCAAGCTGGCCAAGTTGAGGGGCAGTGGTAAGAAGACACTGACCCCACCACCCCTGCTGAGGCCCTGAGGCTTAAGGACAGTGAGCCCTCCCGATCACTCTCCACTTG